>NC_057794.1:91524591-91557132 GCF_018294505.1 Triticum aestivum
TCCCTCGCCGCCTCGCCGCCCTGTGGTCGGGTCCGCCGCTCCGCCGCCCGGCCTCCTCTCCTCGCCGGCAAGCCGCCGCCCGGCCTCCTCTCCTCGCCGGCAACCTCGGTTTCGTCGCAGATGAACAGTAGATCGCGTGCCGTGAACAGTAAACCCTAGATCCGCGAGGTTGATATTTCCTCGAAGTCCCAAAAATTCCAGATCCAAGTGCTCTTGTTCATATCCTCGTAACTTTGCATCTGTAGCTCCGATTCATGCATATAGAATATCAAAATGTTCATCTCAGAGAGTACATAATTTCATTCCATTGCATCATTTTCATTTGACTTCATCTTGATGCCCGAAATGCTGTTAGAAGAGGGCTACTTGAGATAATTGTCAGATCTGCTACTCCGTTTAGCTTTTTGTCATTTTTGCCATGATTAATGTGTGCATGATATGCCCATGATCTCTACATATGTTTTGTTAAGGGCTTTTTCATCTTTCCAGAGGTGCAACCCATGTATTTTTGTGATGTGTGTGGTGACTAGCACAAGCTTGTAAAAGTGGTGCACTTGGTAATTCTGATTTCAGGGACTTAGCATTTCCACTAAGTCCTTGAGCTGTTTATTTCATATGGCCTTATGTTCATGTTGTTTCCTAATGATCCGTGCCTCTTTTGAGGATGATCAGTAAGGATGTTTTGTTAATCTTGTAGTGCTCTATCCATCCATGTCTTTTTTTGCAATTATGGAGCACCCTAGCTTGAGTCAATCGAGCTCTACTTTTGCTACTTTGTGAATCTGGGCAGATTGTCAACTTGTTTGCAATTTTGCCGATGATGTTGTAGTTGATCCGTGCATGCTATGCTATTGTTCTTGCCATTTCTAGCTTGAATTTTGTGTGTTCTTGATAGATGTATCCTTAGCCTATCATGAATTGCTCCTTTTTGAGTGCATCGAGCTCGTAAACATGCCTACTTGAGTTATGTTTCAGCATGTGCCAGTTTTCACTAAGTCTGTGATCTGATTATGTTTTTGCTATGTTCACATGCTTGCAATTGTATTTTCTGATCCCTTTTGGCTCAAGGTCACTAAGGGACTTTTGTTAAGCTCTTTGAGTATCTCCATGCCATGCTTTACTTTGCCATGTTCAGGTCCGGTATCATATAGTTTTGTTGCTCCGAAGAGTGCTACCTGATCTGAAATTCCAGACAAGTGTTAATTTCACTAAGTCTGAGATCTGTTTGCCATATGCATTTTTGCCATGCTTGTTTGAATCTGTTAATGGATGAATTGGCCGTAGCTCAGTGCTAGAATTTTGTTAAGCATCTTGTATGCATCCCTGCCATGTTTTTTTTGTCATGTTTGGGTGCTGTAGCATGTTCATCTCATTGCATTTAGATGGCTACTTGCTGTAAATCGCAGACCGGTGTCATATTTGAATCGCTTGCCATTTCCAAACCGTAACTCCGATTCCGATGTTCTTTATATCGTTTTCAAGCGATTACATCTCATCTTTCCAGTGGCATACTTGGATTTCCAAGTTGAGGCCAGGTTCATCCATCCCTTGTCATATCTTGCATATGCATCCCGCATCGCCTCCCGCATAGCATATCATCATAGCATCATATTGTTTGATCCTTGCACGTGGTTGATTGTGTCCTTGTTGCTTGTTTGTCTTGTTTGGGTAGAGCCGGGAGACGAGTTCGCTAACGAGGAGCCCGTTGAGTTTGCTTTCAAGGATCCAGTCAACTCTGACAACTGTGCAGGCAAGATGATCATACCCTCGAAATCACTACTATCTTTGCTATGGTAGTTTGCTCGCTCTTTTGCTATGCCAATGCTACGATGCCTACCATTTTCCTTCAAGCCTCCCAAATTGCCATGTCAAATCTCTAACCCACCATGTCCTAGCAAACCGTTGATTGGCTATGTTACCGCTTTGCTCAGCCCCTCTTATAGCGTTGTTAGTTGCAGGTGAAGATTGAAGGCCGTTCCTTGTTGGAACATTTATTTACTTGTTGGAATATCATTATATTGTCATGTTATCTTAATGCATCTATATACTTGGTAAAGGGTGGAAGGCTCGGCCTCTCGCCTAGTGTTTTGTTCCACTCTTGCCGCCCTAGTTTCCGTCATATCGGTGTTATGTTCCCGGATTTTGCGTTCCTTACGCGGTTGGGTTATAATGGGAACCCCTTGATAGTTCGCCTTGATTAAAGCTTTTCCAGCAATGCCCAACCTTGGTTTTACCATTTTCCACCTAGCCTCTTTTTCCCTTGGGTTTCCGGAGCCCGAAGGTCATCTTATTTTAAACCACCCCCCCGGGCCAGTGCTCCTCTGAGTGTTGGTCCAAACTAGAGTCCTGTGCAGCGCCCCCTCGGGGAAACTCGAGGTTTGGTTTTAGTTGTATGGAGCGCTCATCTGAGTGTGCCCTGAGAAACAGATATGTGCAGCTCCTATCGGAATTTGTCGGTACATTCGGGCGGTGTTGCTAGTCTTGTTTTAACCTGTCGAAGTGTCTTGAAGAACCGAGATACCGAGTCTGATCGGAACGTCTTGGGAGGAGGTCTATTCCTTCATTGACCGTGAGAGCTTATCATGGGCTAAGTTGGGACTCCCCTGCAGGGATTTGAACTTTCAAAAGCCGTGCCCGCGGTTATGGGCAGATGGGAATTTGTTAATGTCCAGTTGTAGATAACTTGAACCTTAACTTAACTAAAATGAATCAACTGAGTGTGTTACCGTGATGGCCTCTTCTCGGCGGAGTCCGGGAAGTGGACACGGTGTTGGAGTAATGTTTGCGCAGGTTGTTCTCTAGTTTCTCACTCGCGCTTTGCCTCCTCTTCTCGCTCTCTTTTGCGAATAAGTTAGCCACCATATTTTGCTAGTCGCTTGCTGCAGCTCCACTTATATTTACCCTGCCTTACCTATAAGCTTAAATAGTCTTGATCGCGAGGGTGCGAGATTGCTGAGTCCCTGTGGCTCACAGATTACTATTACACAAGATGCAGGGCCTGATGATTCCGCTCCAGGAGATGCGCTTGAGCTCAAGTGGGAGTTCGACGAAGACTCTCAACGTTACTATGTTTCTTTCCCTGATGATCAGTAGTGGTGCCCAGTTGGGGGTGAAGGGGACCGTTGTCGCATGTTGGGTTATCTTTTATTTTGGCGCCGTAGTCGGGCCATGAGTGTTTGGATGATGTAATGTTATTTATGTACTTGATTGACGTGGCGAGTGTAAGCCAACTATGTTATCTCCCCTTTTATTATCATATTACATGGGATGTTGTGAAGATTGCCTAACTTGCGACATATGCCTTCAATGCGATTATGTCTCTAAGTCGTGCCTCGACACTTGGGAGCTATAGTCGCATCGAGGGTGTTACATCCTATGTTCAGGTATCTAGTGACTTCCTTCAAGTGTCGTCCAAAGGGTGTATCTTCATCCGGTTGTGTGAACTTGTTCCTTGCATCCGCCATCCTAAAGAGTAGAAAGGATGAGAGTCAGAAGAGAAGAGAGTGAATAGTGATCTAGGTCTTTTGCTTAGTGGTCGTGTCCTACAGTCAGCGTGTGCTCTGATACCATCTCTGTAGCGACCAGACCTCAAACAGTCTAATCTCTATGCTCCGGTGTCATCCCTGGATCAGTAATGCTGACACCACACAGTACTCGGAGGATTTATAGTAGAGTAGCAATCACACACTTATTACATCGAGTGTCTCATAAGAGAACTTATTACAATAAATATGGCTTAAGGCCATCTAATAACGATAATAGCGGAAGGCTTGGAAGATAAGTGAGTCCATCAACTCCAACGGCATCACTGAGTATAGAACCACAACCTAAAGACTCCTTAATCATCGTCTGAAAAGTCTGCAACATTAACGTTGCAGCCCGAAACGGGTCAGCACATGGAATATGCTGGTAAGGTAACACATAGAGAGTAATGGAATGAAACAGCTATACTATATGCATATTTGGCTGGTGGAAAGCTCTATGGTTACAGTTTTGCGTAAAGCCAATTTTTCCCTACTTCAAAGGAATAAAATTTAATTACTATCATGGTGGTTGTTAAACATTGAGAATGGTTGACAGCATTCTCAATCCCAATTAAGCATCATCATTAAACATAACCCAACAAAATTAATTTAGAGTAACATGTTGAGATTCACATGAAAATCCAAGTACTAGATACTCAAGATGTCCATAACCGGGGACACGGCTAACCATGATTAGTTTATTACGCTCTGCAGAGGTTTGCGCACTTTTCCCCACAAGACTCGATCGCCTCCGTTTGGTTTCTCGCACTACATGGTGTTTGAGAAGACGGATGACTGAGACATAGTCTTTCAGAAGCGCTAGCACCTTACGATCGGGTAGACCATACCACCTACATCCCCTACATCTGCTAGTCTACCACTGTAAGAGTTCGCACAACTTAGTCAACTATGCTAGAGCCCATAATAGCTTGTGGCTGCACACGGAAGTTTCTAGTATGAATAGTCTAATGATCCCTTTGAGCATGGGTGGCGGTCCAAAAGAAAACAGGCAAGTCCTGGAATACCCAGGTGCCTCAATCCACCCAGATGTGTGTTTAAGTTGCCACCTTAGATAAACCATAAATTAACAATCTCACATCTGGCATGGATATCACTCACCCAATCCACGTCTACTAGCATAGCATGGCATAATAAGCAAACGTAGAAGTAACTCCCAAAGGTTTGATAATAACAGGTAATAGGTACTACCTCATCTACTTCTCATCCCACAATTTTATTAGATCCTAACCATGCAATGTGTGAGGATTGATCTAATGCAATAAAACTGGGTAGTAGAAAAGGTATGATCAAAGTGTTACTTGCCTTGCTGATGATCCGCGAAACCTAACGATTCGAATTAACAGGCGGCGCACTCCGGGTATTCTATCGCAGACAAACATACAAGCTTACAATAAGTACTCATCTAATGCACAGGTAAAACTCAAATAAAAGAACTAACCAGAAGGTTCAACTTAAGAACTCCGGTTGGCAAAAGAATCAAATCGAACGAAACAACGAAAGTCAAACGGCGAAAGAAAACAACTTCGTTCTAGTAATCTGGATCTAGGGAAAATTTTACAGTAGCAAAATCTTGTTTAAGTTGGTTAAACGGATAGAGGGTTTCGAGTCGAATCCCTAGGCAATTGAATTGCCTGATTCCGATAAACGAGCGAAAAGTTAAACTAAAACGAAAATCGGATCAGGAATCACGATCAGAAAAATTGTGGATTTAATCCGAGAAAAAGAAAAATGACGAACGCCGAACGCCGAATTTTTTTTTCTCTCTTTTTCTTTTTTTTCGGCACGGAAATCGAGACGCGACGAACCTCGGCGGCGAGATCCGGCGGCGGCGGCGGCAGACGTCGGCGGCGACGGCTTCTTAGGGCGGCGGCGGCTTAGGGCGCTTTAGGGTTTCCCCCGGGGCCGGGCCTCGGCTCATAAAGGCCTCCCGGGTCGGTGTCCAGGTCGAACACGGCCCGTTAAGTCGGTTCGTTTTTTTATTATTATTCTGCTCGGAAGAAAAATAAAAAGAAATACTAAACGGACTCCAAAAATTCCGAAATAAATTTTTGCGGGCTTATAAAATCAAGCCGCACAAGGTGAACATTTATTTGGGCCCTAAATGCAATTTTGAAAAATGCACTTTTTTCCTAAATTCAAATTAAACACCGAAAAACTCCGAAATAAAATCTTATTTGATTTTATTATTAAATCTTCAATATATCTTTATTTTGGGAAAGTCATTTTATTCCCTCTCTCATATTTTTGTAATAGAAATAATTGATGATAAAATAAATAAAATCAAATGATCCTATTCTCAAAATTTGAGAAAACTCAAATATGAAAATAACGAAATCCCCAACTCTCTTCGTGGGTCATTGAGTTGCGTAGAATTTCTAGGATCAACCAAAATGCATAATAAAATATGATATGCATGATGATCTAATGTATAACATTCCAAATTGAAAATTTGGGATGTTACACCATGCTGATTGTTAAAATTGAGACAATAAAAGACCAACAAAACAAATAACAGGTGGCAAACAATATAAATAACGTTCTAACTAAAGGTTGGGGGTTTCTGATTCGAATATGATCAGTAAACTGGACCAAAGGGGTTAATCTAAGATTCGAATACGATCATATAGCCCCAGTGGCTTTGGCGTTGCGCCAATCAAGAGGGTATCGACAGCTATGTTCTCTTTGGTTCGAATACGACCTATGTTTGAACAGGAAGCCCCCAAATGATCTTGAGAGGTTTTTAACAACCGTGATTCGAAAACGATCCAAGTCGGACCCAAAAGGGGTTAAGCTATGATTTGGATACGATCAAGAAGCCCCCTGGTGAGTTTGGCTTTGAGCTGATCAAGAGGGTTACGACAGCTATGTTCTCTTTGGTTCGAATACGACCTATGTTTGAACAGGAAGCCCCCAAGTGACCATGAGGTTTACAGCTAGATTCAAATACAATCATAAGCCGGACCAAAAAAGGTTAGACTTGATTCAGATATGATCAGCTCCTTAATGGTCATTTTATATAGTGAAAAAGAGTAAAGATATGTAATCTCTGAAAAATAAAAGGACAGAGGTCCTGCTTTATTGCTTATCATAGTATATACAACATCAAAGTATGTACATGGTGAGAGCCGATGGCTCAGGTGTAGTATGGCCGGAGTTGAGCAATGTTCCACGGCCGGCGGGTCTCCTCCTCCGACTTACGTGAGTCTTTGTGCTCTCGAATGTCAATGAGGTAATATGACCCGTTGTTTAAGTTCTTGCTGACTACAAAAGGTCCTTCCCAAGGTGGGGATAGCTTGTGTGCATCTGACAGATCCTAGATGAGCCGGAGCACCGGGTCACCTTCTTGAAAAGTCCTGGACTTAACCCGGCGGTTGTGATAGCGGCGCAAGTCCTCTTGATAAATTGTTGATCCAGCCGCTGCTAAGTCTCTTTCCTCATCTAACAAATCAAGTGCATCCTGTCTGGCTTGTTCATTTTTGGCCTCAACATAAGCCACCACACGGTGCGAGTCATGACGGATGTCACTGGGCAGCACTGCTTCAGCTCCATAAACCATGAAGAAAGGTGTATAACCTGTAGATCTGTTCGGGGTGGTGTTAATACTCCACAATACCGAGGGTAACTCCTCTACCAAGAAATCCGGCGTTCTTTGTAAGGGAACCATGAGCCGTAGCCTGAGACCTTTTAAGATTTCCTGATTGGCTCTCTCAGCCTGCCCATTAGACCGAGGGTGAGCTACAGAAGAAACATCAAGCCGGATATGCTCACATTGACAGAACTCCTCCATAGCCCCTTGGGATAAATTAGTGCCATTGTTCGTGATAATGCTGTGTGGAAAACCAAAACGAAAGATCACCTTTTTCATGAACTGAACCGTTGTGGCTGCATCACACTTGCTCACTGGCTCCGCCTCAACCCACTTTGTGAACTTGTCAACTACTACTAAAAGATGTGTCTTTTTATCTTTAGATCTTTTGAAAGGTCCAACCATATCAAGCCCCCAGACCGCAAATGGCCAGGTAATTGGAATCATCCGCAACTCTTGATCCAACACATGTGCTCGTCGTGCAAATTTTTGACATCCATCACACCTACTGACCAGATCTTCTGCATCAGCATGAGCCGTCAACCAGTAAAAACCATGACGAAAAGCTTTGGCCACAAGAGACTTTGACCCGGTGTGATGACCACAATCCCCTTCATGGATCTCACGAAGTATTTCTTGGCCTTCTTCAGGGGAAACACACCGCTGAAACGCTCCAGAGACGCTGCAATGGTATAACTCTCCATCAGAAATCGTCATTGACTTGGACCGCCGGGTTATCTGTCGGGCCAGGGTCTCATCCTCTAGCAACTCGCCCCGGGTCATGTAAGCCAAGAACGGTACTGTCCAATATGGTATGACGTGAAGAGCCGCCACCAACTGTGCCTCCAGGTCAGGAACGGCTAAATCTTCCTCTATAGGTAACTTAACAGATGGATTATGCAAAACACCCAAAAAGGTGTTAGGTGGCACCAGCTTACACTGAGATCCCAACCGGCTTAAAGCATCGGCCGCTTCGTTCTTCCTACGGTCAATGTCTTCCACCTGATAACCTTTAAAATGTCTTGCAACAGCATCAACCTCGCGGCGATAAGCCGCCATGAGAGGGTCCTTGGAATCCCACTTGCCTGACACCTGTTGAGCCACCAAATCTGAGTCGCCAAGGCACCGGACCTGGCTTAGACTCATTTCCTTCAACATTCGGAGACCATGGAGCAAGGCTTCATATTCTGCTGCATTTTAGTACAAGGAAACATCAAGCGCAACACATAACAAAACTTGTCACCTCGAGGGGAGTTTAAAATAACTCCAGCCCCTGAGCCTTCCAATTGTCTGGACCCATCAAAGTGAATCATCCAATACGTGTTGTCTAGTTTCTCTTCTGGCATCTGCATCTCTGTCCAGTCATTAATAAAGTCAACCAGCGCTTGAGATTTGATCGCAGTACATGGCACATACTTCAACCCATGAGACCCAAGTTCAATGGCCCACTTGGCGACTCGTCCAGTAGCTTCTCTATTTTGGATGATGTCTCCCAAAGGAGCAGAGCTAACCACAGTGACTGGGTGACCCTGAAAGTAATGTTTGAGCTTCCGTCTTGCCATGAACACCCCATACACAAGCTTCTACCAATGTGGATATCTTTGTTTAGATTCAATCAGCACCTCACTTACGTAGTAAACCGGCCGTTGAACCGGATGTTCCTTGCCAGCCTCCTTGCGTTCCACCACAATTGCCACACTAACAGCTCATGAGTTAGCGGCTATATATAACAATAGTGGCTCTTACTCAACTGGAGCAGCAAGAACTGGCGGCTCAGCAAGTTGTTTCTTCAGATCCTCAAAAGCAGAGTTTGCAGCATCGCTCCAAACAAAATCATCTGTTTTTCTCATCATTTGATATAAAGGCATCGCCTTCTCCCCTAACCGGCTAATGAACCGGCTCAAAGCAGCAACAAGACCCGCGAGCCGTTGAACGTCATTGATGCATGTTGGTTTGGCCAGCAATGTGATTGCCTTAATTTTCTCCGGGTTAGCTTCAATACCTCGGTTGGACACCAAAAAAACCCAAGAGTTTGCCAGCTGGGACTCCAAAAACACACTTGGCCGGGTTAAGCATCATTTTGTAGACCCGGAGGTTATCACAGGTCTCCTTCAGATCTGTGACCAAGGTTTCCTATTTCCTGGACTTCACCACTATATCATCCACATAAGCATGAAAATTACGCCCAATCTGATTGTGAAGGCAATTCTGCATACACTGTTGTTAAGTTGCCTGGGCGCTCTTGAGCCCAAAAGGCATAGACACATAGCAGAAGGCTCCAAACGGAGTGATGAAAGTTGTCTTCTCCTGGTCCTTGACTGCCATCTTGATCTGATGATAACCTGAATAAGCATCCAAAAAACTCAAACATGCGTAACCCGCCGTAGCATCAATGATCTGATCAATACGGGGGAGAGCGAAAGGGTCAGCTGGACAAGCTTTGTTTAAATCGGTGTAAATCACACACACACGCCAGGTGCCGTTCTTCTTGAGTACAAGCACCGGGTTGGCCAACCACTCTGGGTGAAAAACTTCCACCATGAATCTGGCTGCTAAGAGTCGGGCCACCTCTTCTCCAATGGCCTTGCGCCTTTCCTCGTTGAACCGTCGGAGAAATTGCCTGACCGGCTTAAACTTAGGATCAATATTAAGAGTGCTCAGCGAGTTCTCTCGGGACACCCGGCATGTCAAAAGGTTTCCATGCAAAGAAGCCCCAGTTCTCAAGGATGAACTCGATGAGCGCACTTTCCTATTTTGGATCCAAGTTGGCACTGATGATGAACTGCTTGGATGAGTCGCCGGGCACAAAATCAATCGTCTTGGTGTCATCAGCTGACTTGAATTTGAACACCGGTTCATGCTCCATCGTTGGCTTCGTTAAAGACGTCATGTCTGCCGGGTCAACATTATCTTTATAAAATTTTAAATCCTCTGTTGCACGAACAGACTCAGCATATGCAGCATCTCCTTCTTCGCACTCCAGGGCTATTTTCCGGCTTCCATGTACCGTAATGGTGCCCTTATAACCTGGCATCTTGAGCTGCAGATATACATAACATGGCCGAGCCATGAACTTGGCATAAGCCGGCTGTCCAAACAGAGCATGATATGGGCTTTTGATCTTAACCACCTCAAAAGTTAACTTCTCTGCTCTGGAATCATATTCATCTCCAAAGGCTACTTCCAGTTCAATCTTACCAAGTGGGTATGCCGATTTGCCAGGCACAACACCGTGAAAAATAGTGTTGGATTGCTTAAGACTCTTATCAGTCAACCCCATTCGACCAAACGTCTCATAGTAGAGGATGTTGATGCTACTGCCTCCATCCATGAGCACTTTAGTGAATTTATATCCACCAACCTGAGGCGCCACTACCAAGGCTAAGTGACTCGGATTATCAACCCGGGGAGGATGATCTTCTCTGCTCCACACAATGGGCTATTCTGACCACCTTAAATAACATGGAATCGCCGGCTCAACGGCATTGACAGCCCTCTTATGAAGCTTCTGGTCTCTCTTGCATAAATTAGTGGTAAATACATGGTATTGCCCACTATTCAACTGTTTTGGGTTGCCATGATATCCGGACTGTTGTTGCTGATTGCCTTGGCCGGGTTATCGATTATAACCTCCCTGGTTACCCGTATGGCCCTGACCGTGAAAACCACCTCCACCTGAACCGGTGCCCGGGCCATGAAAGCCGCCCCCACCTGAACCGCCGCTAGGCCCGTGACTTCCATCAAATGCATTTTAATTTTTAAACGCCTTCATGATCGTACAGTCCTTCCATAGATGGGTGGCCGGCTTCTCTCGGGTGCCGTGTCTTGGACAAGGTTCATTCAATAGTTGCTCGAGGGTGGGGCCTGACCCGCCCGATCGAGGGGGTTGCCTACCCTTGCGCCGTTGATTGTTGCCCTGTGCATTGGTGTTAGCCACAAACTCATCAGTCTTACATTTATTACCTCCTTGATTCGTCGGGTTATGCTAGTGACCCTTGCTGTTGCCGTTCTTCTTTCCCTTCCCTGTTTTTTCTTCATCAGACACGGGGTCCTTGGTACTATTAGAATCAGCGTACTTAACCAAAGCCGCCATCAGCTGGCCCATGTCATTGCAGTCACGCTTGAGTCGCCCGAGCTTCTGCTTCAGAGGTTCAAAATGGCAATTTTTCTCCAACATTAAGACTGCCGAGCCGGCATCCATCTTATCAGATGAATGTATTATCTCCTTGACCCGGCGCACCCAATGGGTTGTGGACTCACCTTCCTCTTGTTTACAATTAGTCAGGTCCACGATTGACATAGGTTGTTTGCATGTGTCCTTGAAGTTCTGAATGAATCGGGCCTTTAGTTCCGCCCATGAGCCAATGGAATTCAGGGGTAGTCCTTTCAACCAAGTGCGAGCCGTTCCATCCAACATCATAGTGAAATACTTAGTCATTAAAGCATCGCTGACCTCCAACAGCTCCATTGCCATCTCATAACTCTCAATCCAGGCCCCAAGCTGCAAATCGGCCGTGTAATTAGGCACTTTACGAGGCCCTTTGAAGTATTTTGGCAAGCGCTCATTACGTATAGCCAGCACCAGGAAAGGGACACCTCTTGTTCTTGTGGCTACTCCTTCCTCAACAGAGGTTGCTGGATAAGCCGGAAAAGTTTGATGAGCCGCTTGCTCAGCTGCCAATTGAACCGCCCACTCAGCCTCTTGCCGAATCCTCTCCTGATCTGCTAAGTTAAGGGCTCCAGCCTGGACCGGCTCATGCCTGCGCAGTTGGTTGCGGCGTTGCGCGTTGCTTGACATATCAGCTGAGTCCATATGCCTGTTGTAGCTTGGGATCCGGCTTGGGCAAGGGGTGGAATGGATTCTGTCTCGACTGTGAGAGTATGCATCCTGCTGCGCCAGAGTCGTCTGAAGAAGTTCTCTCGCCCTTCGTGTTTCGATTGTTGTTGGAGAGTCACCTTCCATCGGGAGAGCCGCCAAATGAGCCGACGCCGCAATGAGGTTTTCCAAAGGATTGAAGAAGTGACCCAGCGGTGTTGGCGTATAATGAGGCGTAGCGGTATACATGCGAGGTGGTTCCATAGCCCGCGGCTGAACCGGTGCCCCGGGTGTCATGATCGGCTTTACCTCCAGCGGGTTACTTGGCCCAGCCCCGGGTGTATGGAAAAGGTTCCTAGGATTGAGCGTCAGAGGTAGAAATGAGTGAGTTTTCTGATGCGTTCTCCTCATGACCTCGTTTGACGCGTTCAGATCCAGCGAAAGCCGGAAAGTCTCCGCTTGAAGTTGCTGAGCACGAGCGTCCAAAGTCGCCCGTTCTGCGGCCATCCTGACCTCTTCTGCTGCTAAATTGTCCTTGGCATGTGCCATCTCTTCGCGTACCCGTGCCACCTCCACGTCATGCTGAACTTTATCTGCCGGCTCCACCATGGCAGTCAACAGAGTTGTCAGCTTATCCGTGAGGTCCATTAGCATCTGATCCGGGGGGCGCGCGGGGTCTCCTGACCCGGCCGCTGCCGACCTGGTGGTTGTTACCGCTGCTACCGTGGAGTTCTGCCTGGGCTGAGTGCCTGCCATGAAGACTCCGGCTCGATTCGGTGGCTCAAAGGGGTCCGAAATACTGCTGCCATCGGAACAGCCCCCAAGCATGCCATCCTGCAGCTGATATAAAGAGTCGATCTCGCCTGTTGATGACGTAGTGTCGAAACAGATGGCTGTGTCACTGCCATCAACTGATTCTTCCGAGTATTCACCTCCATGGATGCAACCAACAAAGGCACGCCTTATGGCGGGTCGGGCCCGAGCGGGCCTCGCGAGCTGAGCCGTCTCGATGATGTTGGTGCGGACGTCCGGCTCAGGGCCCGATTCACCGATCCGGCCAATGAAGACATGGATCCCGCCGAAGGGGACCCGGTACCCATACTCTATTGAGCCGGCCTCGGGGCCCCAGCCTTCGTCGTCGATGTAGAGCTTGCCGCGACGACTCTTGGTCATCTGTCCTGCAACGTATCCCTTGAGCCCTTCGAAGTTGCCCTTCAAGAACTCAAATCCATCGTGCACTGGCCCCACGGTGGGTGCCAACTGTCGTGGAATTATCACGGCAGATGTCCTAGCAAATGTACTTAGTCGTAGGGCCATCGCAACTAGGAAGCTTAAAGGGGTTAATCGGGACAAAGGACACGAGAGATTTTATACTAGTTCGGCCCCTTACAATGAAGGTAAAAGCCTATGTCTAGTTGTGTTGATATTGCTGGGGTTTCGATCACTAGGAGGCTAACTCGCCGGCTTGGTTATCGATCTCTTGTTTCTTGCCCTAAACCGCCACCGGGTCGTCCCCTTATATACACGGGTTGACGCCTGGCGGCCTACGGAGTCCCGGCCGGCTCATAAAGCGTGTCCGGCTCGGTGACTTCTTTTATACGCCTTTCCTTACAAGTCTTTCCTTACATATGGCGGTTTACAATATTGGGCCTCAAGCCGCCTCTCAGCTTAGGCCTTCTATAAGCTTTAATAAACTATCGCCTTGAATGTTTACTGGGCTTCCTTTTGACCCGCCATTGGGGCTGACCCGGCCCCTCCTGGGCGGGTCATAACTGATAGCTATATCCCCAACAAAGTTACTATTGAACCTCGCAGGTCGACCAAAACACGTACCGCACTAGAGTGGTACGGTAATCCTGTCTTGGAAGACATGTTGTTAGACAACGGCGAACCTACGAACTATGAAGAAGCTATGATGAGCCCAGATTCCGATAAATGGCTTGAGGCCATGAAATCTGAGATAGGATCCATGTAAGAGAACAAAGTATGGACTTTGGTGGACTTGCCAGACGATCGGCAAGCCATTGAGAATCAATGGATCTTCAAGAGGAAGACATATGCTCATGGTAATATCACTATCTACGAAGCTCGACTTGTTGCAAAAGGTTTTTGACTAGTTCATGGGGTTGTCTGCGATGAGACCTTCTCACCCGTAGCGATGCTTAAGTCTGTCTCAATCTTGTTAGCAATTGTCACATTTTATGATTATGAAATCTGGTAAATGGACGTCAAAACTACATTCCTTAACGGGTTTCTCAAAGAAGAGTTGTATATGATACAACCAGAAGGTTTTATCGATCCTAAAGGTGCTAACAAAGTGTGCAAGCTCCAGTGATCCATCTATGGATTGGTGCAAGCATCTCGAAGTTTCAATATACGCTTTGATGAGGTGATCAAAGCATATGGTTTTATACAGATTTACGGTGAAGCCTGTATTTACAAGAAAGTAAGTGGGAGCTCTATAGCATTTTTTATATTATATGTGGATGACATATTGCTGACTGGAAATGATATAGAATTTTTGTATAGCATAAAAGGATAATTGAATAAGAATTTTTTCAATGAAAGACCTCGGTGAAGCTACTTATATATTGGGCATCAAGATCTATAGGGATAGATCAAGATGCTTAATAGGACTTTCACAAAGTACATACTTTGACAAAGTTTTGAAGAAGTTCAAAATGGATCAGTCAAAGAAAGGGTTCGTGCCTATATTGCAAGGTGTGAAGTTGAGTAAGACTCAATGCCCGACCATGGCAGAAGATAGAGAGAGAATGAAAGTCATTCCCTATGCCTCAGCCATAGGTTCTATAAAGTATGTCATGCTATGTACCAGACCTGTTGTGTGCCTTGCCATGAGTCTGGCAAGGGGGTATAATAGTGATCTAGGAGTGGATCACTAGACAGCGGTCAAAAATTATCCTTAGGTACCTAAAGAGAACTAAGGAAATGTTTCTCGGTTATGGAGGTGGTCAAGAGTCCGTCGTAAAGGGTTACATCGATGCAAGCTTTGACAGTGATCCGGATGACTCTGAGTCTCAATCTAGATAAGTATTGAATGTGGGAGAATTAACTAGAGTAGCATCATGCAGAGCATTGTAGACATAGATATTTGGAAAGTATGCGCGGATCTGAATGTTGCAGACCCGGTGACTAAAACCTCTCTCACAAGCAAAACATGATCACACCTTAGAACTCATTGGGAGTTAATCACATGGCGATGTGAACTATATTATTGACTCTACTGCAAGTGGAAGACTATTGGAAATATGCCCTAGAGGCAATAATAAATTGGTTATTATCATATTTCCTTATTCATGATAAAGGTTTATTATTCATGCTATAATTTTATTGATTGGAAACTTAAATACATGTGTGAATACACATAAGCAAATACCAAGTCCCTACTATGCCTCTACTAGACTAGCTCGTTGATCAAAAGATGGTTAAGGTTTCATGACCATAGACATGAGTTGTCATTTGATAACAGGATCACATTATTAGGAGAATGATGTGATGGACAAGACCCATCTGTTATCTTAGCATATGATCGTTCAGTTTATTCCTACTGCTTTCCTAAATGTCCAATACATATTCCTTTGACCATGAGATCATGCAACTCCCGGATACCGGAGGAATACCTTGTGTGATATCAAATGTCACAACATAACTGGGTGATCATAAAGATGCTCTACAGGTATCTCCAAAGGTGTATGTTGAGTTGGCATGAATCAAGATTGGGATTTGTCACTCCGTATAACGGAGAGGTATCTCTAGGCCCTCTCGGTAATACAGCATCACAAGAAGCTTGCAAGCAAAGTGACTAAGGAGTTAGTTACAAGATGATGTATTACGGAACAAGTAAAGAGACTCGTCGGTAACGAGACTGAACTAGGTATGAAGATACCGATGATCGAATCTCGGGCAAGTAACATACCGACGGACAAAGGGAACTATGTATTTGTCATAAAGGTTCGACCGATAAAGATCTTCATATAATATGTAGGAACCAATATGGGCATCCAAGTCCCATAGTTGGTTATTGACCGGAGAAGCGTCTCAGTCATGTCTACATCATTCTCGAACCCGTAGGGTCCGCATGCTTAATGTTCGATGATGATATAGTATTATATGAGTTATGTATGTTGGTAACTGAATGTTGTTTGGAGTCTCGGATGAGATCACGGACATGACGAGGAGCTCCGGAATGGTCCAGAGGTAAAGGTTGATATATGGGATAATAGTGTTTGGTCTCTGGAAGGGTTCCAGAATTCACTAGAAGTGGTTTCGGATGTTTCCCGAAACGTTCTGGTGTGAGAACACCTTATTTGGGCTAAGGGGTAAATCCCACGATGCTTTAGGAAGGTGCAAAAGGAAGTTTTGCGGAGGCCAGGGGCCAGATGCCAGGGACCCTAGCGTCTAGGCCATTGCTACCTCTTGAGCATTGCGTTGGATTTCCCCGAAGTGGAGGGGATGATGCAGCAAAGTAGCGTAAGTATTTCCCTCAGTTTTTGAGAACCAAGGTATCAATCCAGTAGGAGGCCACGCACAAGTCCCTCATACCTACACAAAAACAATAGCTCAACGCAACCAACGCGCTTAGGGGTTGTCAATCCCTTCACCGTCACTTACGAAAGTGAGATCTGATAGAGATGATAAATAATATTTTTGGTATTTTTGGTATAGAGATGCAAAGTAAAAAGTAAAAGCAAAGTAAAAGCAAAGCAATAATAAAGTGATGGAGATTGATATGATGAGAAAGAGACCCGGGGGGCATAGGTTTCACTAGTGGCTTCTCTCAAGAGCATAAGTATTCTATGGTGGGTGAACAAATTACTGTTGAGCAATTGATAGAATTGAGCATAGTTATGAGAATATCTAGGTACGATCATGTATATAGGCATCACGTCCGAGACAAGTAGACCGAAACGATTCTGCATCTACTACTATTACTCCACTCATGGACCGCTATCCAGCATGCATCTAGAGTACTAAGTTAAAAACAGAGTAACGCCTTAAGCAAGATGACATGATGTAGAGGGATAGTTTCATGCAATATGATTAAAAAACCCATCTTGTCATCCTCGATGGCAACAATACAGTACGTGGCTTGCTGCCCCTTCTGTCACTGGGAAAGGACACCGCAAGATCGAACCCAAAGCTAAGCACTTCTCCCATGGCAAGAACAACCAATCTAGTAGGCCAAACCAAACTGATAATTCGAAGAGACTTGCAAAGATAACCAATCATACATAAAAGAATTCAGAGAATATTCAAATATTATTCATAGATAGACTTGATCATAAACCCACAATTCATCGATCTCAACAAACACACCGCAAAAAGAAGATTACATTGAATAGATCTCCACGACAGAGGGGGAGAACATTGTATTGAGATCCAAAAAGAGAGAAGAAGCCATCTAGCTACTAACTATGGACCCGTAGGTCTAAAGTAAACTACTCACACTTCATCAGAGAGGCTTGGATGATGATGTAGAAGCCCTCCATGATCGATGCCCCCTCCGGCGGAGCTCCAGAACAGGCCCCAAGATGGGATCTCGTGGATACAGAAAGTTGCGGCGGTGGAATTAGGTTTTTGGCTCTGTATCTGATCGTTTGGGGGTACGTGGATATATATAGGAGAAAGAAGTACGTCGGTGGAGCTTCGAGGGGCCCATGAGGCAGGGGGCGCGCCCTAGGGGGCACACCCTCCACCCTCGTGACCGCCTCGTGGCTTTCTTGACGGAGGGTCCAAGTCTCCTGGATCTTATCTGATGAGAAAATCACGTTTCCGAAGGTTTCATTCCATTTGACTCCGTTTGATATTCCTTTTCTTCGAAACCCTAAAACAGGCAAAAAACAACAATTCTGGGTTGGGCCTCCAGTTAATAGGTTAGTCCCAAAAATAATATAAAAGTGGATAATAAATCCCAATAATGTCCAAAACAGTAGATAATATAGTATGGAGCAATCAAAAATTATAGATACATTGGAGATGTATCAGCCATACGCCGAGGACCTTGGCGTCTGGTCCTGGAGTCCAAGAAGGACTCTTGCCTTGCGTGCCAAACCGACTTTGAGGAAGCTCTTTCTCCAAGAAATGGCCCCGGGGCTCAACATATAAATAGAGAGGCAGGGCTAGCACCATGAACACATCAAGATTCACCAAGCCATGTGCCGGCAACCCCGCCCCCTCTAGTTTATCATCTGTCATAGTTTTCGTTGTGCTTGGCGAAGCCTGATGTCTACTACACAACCTTCTTCTTGTAGACGTTGTTGGGCCTCCAAGTGCAGAGGTTTGTAGGACAGTAGCAAATTTCCCTCAAGTGGATGACCTAAGGTTATCAATCCGTAGGAGGCGTAGGATGAAGATGGTCTCTCTCAAGCAACCCTGCAACCAAATAATGAAAAGTCTCTTGTGTCCCCAACACACCCAATACAATGGTAAATTGTATAGGTGCACTAGTTCGGCGAAGAGATGGTGATACAAGTGCAATATGGATGGTAGATAAAGGTACTTGTAATCTGAAAATATAAAAACAGCAAGGTAACTAATGATAAAAGTGAGCGTAAACGGTATTGCAATGATAGGAAACAAGGCCTAGGGTTCATACTTTCGCTAGTGTAAGTTCCCTCAACAATAATAACATAATTGGATCATATAACTATCCCTAAACATGCAACAAAGAGTCACTCCAAAGTCACTAATAGCGGAGAACGAACGAAGAGATTATGGTAGGGTACGAAACCACCTCAAAGTTATTCTTTCCAATCAATCCGTTGGGCTATTCCTATAAGTGTCACAAACAGCCCTAGAGTTTGTACTAGAATAACACCTTAAGACACAAATCAACCAAAACCCTAATGTCACCTAGATACTCCAATGTCACCTCAAGTATCTGTGGGTATGATTATACGATATGCATCCCACAATCTCAGATTCATCTATTCAACCAACACGTAGAACCTCTAAGAGTGCCCCAAAGTTTCTACCGGAGAATCACGACGAAAATGTGTGCCAACCCCTATGCATAGGTTCATGGGCGGAACCCGCAAGTTGATCACCAAAACATACATCAATTGAATCACGTGGTATCCCATTGTCACCATAGATACGCACGACAAGACATACATCAAGTGTTCTCAAACCTTTAAAGACTCAATCCGATAAGATAACTTCAAAGGGGAAACTCAATTCATTACAAGAGAGCGGAGGGGGGAAGAAACATCATAGGATCCAAATATAATAGTAAAGCTCGCGATACATCAAGATCGTATCACCTCAAGAACACGAGAGAGAGAGAGATCAAACACATAGCTACTAGTACATACCCTTAGCCCCGAGGGAGAACTACTCCCTCCTCGTCATGGATAGCACCGGGATGATGAAGATGGCCACCGGAGAGGGATTGGCCCCTCCGGCAGGGTGCTGGAACTCCCGATCTATTGTCTGTTTTGGAAGTTTTAGGATACATAGGTATATATGGGTGAAAGAAGCACGTCGGTGGACCGAAGGGGGGCCACGAGGCAGGGGGCGCACCCCCCA
The DNA here is from genome assembly GCF_018294505.1 of Triticum aestivum. NCBI lineage: Eukaryota > Viridiplantae > Streptophyta > Magnoliopsida > Poales > Poaceae > Triticum > Triticum aestivum. The sequence continues at coordinate 91,544,087 of NC_057794.1, forward strand.
CCCTCGTGAGCACCTCCCTTCTTTCCTGACATGCACTCCAAGCTTTTTCGGTAGCTTTCCTTCCAAAAATAACTTCTCCAATTGATTCCGTTCCGTTTCAACTCCGTTTGATATTCCTTTTCTTCGAAACACTGAAATAGGCAAAAAAACAACAATTCTGGGCTGGGCCTCCGGTTAATAGGTTAGTCCCAAAAATAATATAAAAGTGGATAATAAAGCCCAATATTGTCTAAAACAGTAGATAATATAGCATGGAGCAATCAAAAATTATAGATACGTTGGAGACGTATCAAGCATCCCCAAGCTTAATTCCTGCTCGTCCTCGAGTAGGTAAATGATAAAAACAGAATTTTTGATGTGGAATGCTAGTTGGCATAATTTCAAGGCAATTCTTCTTAATTGTGGTATGAATATTCAGATCCGAAAGATTCAAGACAAAAGTTCATATTGACATAAAAATGATAATACTTCAAGCATACTAACTAAGCAATTATGTTTTCTCAAAATAACATGGCCAAAGAAAGTTCATCCCTACAAAATCATATAGTTTAGTCATGCTCCATTTTCGTCTCACAAGAATGCTCTCATCATGCACAGCCCCGATGACAAGCCAAGAAATTGCTTAATACTTTAGTAATCTCAAACCTATAAACTTTCACGCAATACATGAGCGCGAGACATGGATATAGCACTATGGGTGGAATAGAATATAATGAGGGGGGTTATGTGGAGAATACAAAAAGGAGAAAGTCTCACATCAACGAGGCTAATCAATGGGCTATGGAGATGCCCATCGATTGATGTTAATGCAAGGAGTAGGGATTGCCATGCAACGGATGCACTAGAGCTATAAATGTATGAAAGCTCAACAAAAGAAACTAGTGGGTGTGCATCCAACTTGCTTGCTCACGAAGACCTAGCGCACTTGAGGAGGCCCATTGTTGGAATATACAAGCCAAGTTCTATAATGAAAAATTCCCACTAGTATATGAAAGTGACAACATGAGAGACTCTCTACTATGAAGATCATGGTGCTACTTTGAAGCACAAGTGTGGTTAAAGGATAGTAACATTGTCCCTTCTCTCTTTTTCTCTCATTTTTTGGGCCTTTTTTTATGGCCTTTCTCTTTTTGGGGGCCTTCTCTTTTTTTATGGCCTTTCTCTCTCTTTTTTATTCCTCACTTGGGACAATGCTCTAATAATGATGATCATCACACTTCTATTTATTTACAACTCAATGATTACAACTCGATACTAGAACAAAGATGACTCTATATGAATGCCTCCGGCGGTGTACCAAGATATGCAATGAACCAAGAGTGACATGTATGAAAGAAATATGAATGGTGGCTTTGCCACAAATACTATGTCAACTACATGATCATGCTAAGCAATATGACAATGATGAATGTGTCATGATAAACTGAATGGTGGAAAGTTGCATGGCAATATATCTCGGAATGGCTATGGAAATGCCATAATAGGTAGGTATGGTGGATGTTTTGAGGAAGATATAAGGAGGTTTATGTGTGAAAGAGCGTATCATATCACGGGGTTTGGATGCACCGGTGAAGTTTGCGCCAACTCTCAATGTGAGAAAGGGAAATGCACGGTACCAAAGAGGCTAGCAAGGATGGAAGGGTGAGAGTGCGTATAATCCATGGACTCAACATTAGTCATAAATAAATCACATACTTATTGCAAAAATCTACAAGTCATCAAAAACCTCGGTACTACGCGCATGCTCCTAGGGGGATAGATTGGTAGGAAAAGACCATCGCTCGTCCCCGACCGACACTCATAAGGAGGACAATCAAATAACACCTCATGTTTCAAATTTGTTACATAACATTTACCATACGTGCATGCTACGGGACTTGCAAACTTCAACACAAGAATTTCTCAATTTCACAACTACTCAACTAGCACGACTTTGATATTATTACTTCCATATCTCAAAACAATCATCAAGCATCAAACTTCTCTTAGTATTCAACACACTCATAAGAAATTTTTACTAATCTTGAATACCTAGCATATTAGGATTTTAAGCAAATTATCATGCTATTTAATACTCCCAAAATAATCTAAGTGAATCATGAGAGTTCATCTATTTCTACAAAATAAAACCACCACCGTGCTCTAAAAGATATAAGTGAAGCACTAGAGCAAATGACAAACTACTCCGAAAGATATAAGTGAAGATCAATGAGTAGTCGAATAATTATGCAAATATGTGAAGACTCTCTAACATTAATAATTTCAGATCTTGGTATTTTATTCAAACGGCAAGCAAAACAAAATAAAATGACATCTAAGAATAGAAAACATCATGTGAAGAAGTAAAAACTTAGAATCAACCGATACTAACCGATAGTTGTTGAAGAAGAAAGGTGGGATGCCAACTGGGGCATCCCCAAGCTTAGATGCTTGAGACTTCTTGAAATATTATCTTGGGATGCCTTGGGCATCCCCAAGCTTGAGCTTTTGTGTCTCCTTAATTCCTCTCATATCACGGTCTCCCTAAATCTCAAAAGCTTCATCCACACAAAACTCAACAAGGACTCGTGAGATAAGTTAGTATGAACCATTGCCAAAACCTTATCATACTCTACTGTAGCAAATCACTAAAATTATTATTCAACATTGCATACTAAATGCCTCTGCATATTTAATAGTCTGTCCTCAAATAGAATCATTAAAGAAGCAAACATATGCAAACATAACAGCAATCTGCCTAAACAGGATAGTCTGTAAAGAATGCTGCAACATCCATACTTTCCTAGCTCCAAAAATTATTAAATAAAATTCCCACCGTAGTAAATTTATCAGAGCTTAATATTCAAAAGGTTTCAACATTTTATCACATTCTGAATTTTCTAGGGAATTATTGCAACAGCGGTAAACTTTCTGTTTTCAAACAGCAACATGTATAATTGTAACATAGGCATAGTAAAGGCTATCAATGCCACTTTTATTGAAATAAAAGATGCAAAACATTATTATAAATAACATCAAGCAGATACTAACAAAATAAATTGACTCTCCAAGCAAAACACATATCATATGGTAAATAAAAATATAGGTCCAAGTAAAGTTACCGATGAACGAAGACGAAAGAGGGGATGCCTTCCGGGGCATCCCCAAGCTTAGGCTCTTGGTTGTCCTTGAATATTACCTTGGGGTGCCTTGGGAATCACAAAGATTAGGCTCTTACCACTCCTTGTTCCATAGTCCATCAAATCCTTACCCAAAACTTGAAAACTTCACAACACAAAACTTAACAGGAAACTTGTAAGCTCCGTTAGCGAAAGAAAACAAAACACTACTTCAAGGTACTGTAATGAACTCATTCTTTATTTATATTGGTGTTAACCCTACTGTATTCCAACTTCTCTATGGTTTATAAACTATTTTACTAGCCATAGATTCATCAAAATAAGCAAACAACACACGAAAAATAGAATCTGTCAAAAACAGAACAGTCTGTAGTAATCTGGATCAAACGTATACTTCTGGAACTCATAAAATTCTCAAATAAATTTCTGGACCTGAGGAATTTATCTATTAATCATCTGCAAAAATAATTAACTAAATATCACTTTCCAAATAAACACGGCAGCAATTCTCGTGAGCGCTAAAGTTTCTGTTTTTTACAGCATGATCAACAAGACTTTCCCCGAGTCTTCCCAAAGGTTCTACTTGGCACGAACACTAATTAAAGACATAAAACCACATCTAAACAGAGGCTAGATGAATTATCTATTACTAAACAGGAGAAAAAAGCAAGGAACAAAAATAATATTCGGTTGCCTCCCAACAAGCACTATCGTTTAATGCCCCTAGCTAGGCATGATGATTTCAACGATGCTCACATAAAAGATAAGAATTGAAACATAAAGAGAGCATCTTGAAGAATATGACTAGCATATTTAAGTCTAACATACTTCTTATGCATAGGGATTTTGTGAGAAAACAACTTATTGGAACAAGAATCAAGTTGCATAGGAAGGTAAAACAAGCATAACTTCAAAACTTTAAGCACATAGAGAGGAAACTTGGTATTATTGCAATTCCTACAAGAATATATTCCTCCCTCATAATAATTTTCAGTAGAACCATGATTGAATTCAACAATATAACCAGCACCTAAAGCATTCTTTTCATGATCTACAAGCATAGAAAATTTATTACTCTCCACATAAGCAAAATTCTTCTCATTCGGGATAGTGGGAGTATCATAAGAGACTTGGATACTATAAATTGTTTCCACATTAAAAGAGTAACATTCAGAAAAGGGGTAACCAAAATCATGACAAGTTTTATAAATATAATCCTCACTACTTTTTATAGCATATGTATCATCACAATAATTATCATAAGTAGGAGGCATGTTATTATCATCATAAATTTGCATATCAAAACTTGGGATACTAAAAATATCATCTTCATTAAGCGTAGCATCCCAAGCTTGGGACAAACATTAATTGCAGCAAAAATATTCTCAAAAACATCATATTCATCAAACATAGCATCCCCAAGCTTGGGCCTTTTCATATCATAAGCATAATCACTCTCATAATTAATAGTATGGATAGCACTAATAGTATAGCAATTATCATATTCTTCCAAGCAAGTGCCAAAAAGATTTTCAAGATCATAAGAAGTATCATTATCTTCCACAATTATATTTTCATGAGGCACAATAGTAATAGGAGCAGCATTATTCGGGAGAGATATCTTTTTACCTCTCTTCCTTTTTCTTTTCTTCTTCTTCACCACATCATGTGTGGGTTCAATCCTCTTTTTGGAGCTCCTTATTAATGAGATTGGTTGAATAGGAGGCTCCTCCTCGTTACCTGATTCATCATAAGAAATAATAGAAGGATATTGGGAAGTCTCTTCCCTTTCATTAGTATTCTCTTCATCTTCTATTTGTTTTCTTTTCTTTATGTAGTTGGCAATATAAGGATTTTTAATGCAATTCACCGCACAATACATATAAATTTTCTCTAGATCAAAATGAAGAACTTCATCAAGGGAAAATTTTGGAATATCCTTAGTTATACGTTTAATTTCTTCATAACCCAAGAGCAAACTAAGTTCATTACGATATGCAAGGGAAATCAAGTCATCACAATTTTTGGACACGATTAGATCATGAAACAATTTGCATCGGATAATTAAATGACCACGTTCATTACAAAGCTCACAAGTATGGCCAAGAAAATTTAATTTTTCAGCACAATCATCTAGCTCTTCTTGCAACGATTTAGTTTCTGAGTACTTATGCTTCTTACAATATCTATCTTCTCTATTTGTTGTGTACTTACAAACCCAATGCACTCCACAAAAATTGACATGTTTATAGGAGACATTTTCATCATAACTAGTGCAATCATCATTTGTGTCATGGATATTGAAAGAATTCGTACTAACAGCACTGCAATCATGCTCATCATTCAAATATTTAGTGCCAAACATTTTATAGATTTCTTCTTCTAGCACTTGAGCACAATTATCCTTTCCATCATACTCACGAAAGATATTAAAAAGATGAAGCGTATGAGACAAACTTAATTCCATTTTTTTGTAAATTTCTTTTATAAACTAAACTAGTGATAAAACAAGAAACTAAAAGACTCGATTGCAAGATCTAAACATATATCTTCAAGCACTCACCTCCCCGGCAACGGGCCAGAAAAGAGCTTGATGTCTACTAAACAACCTTCTTCTTGTAGACGTTGTTGGGCCTCCAAGTGCAGAGGTTTCTAGGATAGTAGCAAATTTCCCTCAAGTGGATGACCTAAGGTTTATCAATCCATAGGAGGCGTAGGATGAAGATGGTCTCTCTCAAGAAACCCTGCAACCAAATAACGAAAAGTCTCTTGTGTCCCCAACACACCCAATATAATGGTAAATTGTATAGGTGCACTAGTTTGGCGAAGAAATGGTGATACAAGTGCAATATGGATGGTAGATAAAGGTATTTGTAATCTGAAAATATAAAAACAGCAAGGTAACTAATGATAAAAGTGAGCGTAAACGGTATTGCAATGATAGGAAACAAGGCCTAGGGTTCATACTTTCGCTAGTGTAAGTTCCCTCAACAATACTAACATAATTGGATCACATAACTATCCCTAAACATGCAACAAAGAGTCACTCCAAAGTCACTAATAGAGGAGAACAAACGAAGAGATTATGGTAGGGTACGAAACCACCTCAAAGTTATTCTTTCCAATCAATCCGTTGGGCTATTCCTATAAGTGTCACAAACAGCCCTAGAGTTCGTACTAGAATAAGACCTTAAGACACAAATCAACCAAAACCCTAATGTCACCGAGGTACTCCAATGTCACCTCAAGTATCCGTGGGTATGATTATATGATATGCATCACACAATCTCAGATTCATCTATTCAACCAACACGTAGAACCTCAAAGAGTGCCCCAAAGTTTCTACCGGAGAATCACGACAAAAACGTGTGCCAACCCCTATGCATAGGTTCATGGGCGGAACCCGCAAGTTGATCACCAAAACATACATCAAGTGAATCACGTGGTATCCCATTGTCACGATAGATACGCACGGCAAGCCATACATCAAGTGTTCTCAAACCTTTAAAGACTCAATCCGATAAGATAACTTCAAAGGGGAAACTCAATTCATTACAAGAGAGCCGAGGGGGGAAGAAACATCATAGGATCCAAATATAATAGTAAAGCTCGCGATACATCAAGATCGTATCACCTCAAGAACACGAGAGAGAGAGAGAGAGAGAGAGAGAGAGAGATCAAACACATAGCTACTGGTACATACCCTCAGCCCCGAGGGAGAACTACTCCCTCCTCATCATGGGAGAGCACCGGGATGATGAAGATGGCCACCGGAGAGGGATTGCCCCCTCCAGCAGGGTGCAGGAACGGGTCTAGTTTGGCTTTCGGTGGCTACGGAGGCTTCTGGCGGCGGAACTCCCGATCTAATGTCTGTTTTTGGAAGTTTTAGGATACGTAGGTATATATGGGTGAAAGAAGCACGTCGGTGGACCGAAGGAGGGCCACGAGGCAGGGGGCGCGCCCTAGGTGGGTGGGCGCGCCCCCCACCCTCGTGAGCACCTCCCTTCTTTCCTGACGTGCACTCCAAGCTTTTCCGGTAGCTTTCCTTCCAAAAATAACTTCTCTAGTTGATTTCGTTCCGTTTCGACTCCGTTTGATATTCCTTTTCTTCCAAACACTAAAATAGGCAAAAACAGCAATTCTGGGCTGGGCCTCCGGTTAATAGGTTAGTCCCAAAAATAATGTAAAAGTGGATAATAAAGCCCAATATTGTCTAAAACAGTAGATAATATAGCATGGAGCAATCAAAAATTATAGATACGTTGGAGACGTATCAAAGCCCTGCGAAGATTGTTCTTCACCACCTCTGTCACCACGCCATCGTGCTGCCAGAACTCATCTACTACTTTGTCCCTCTTGCTGGATCAAGAAGGCGAGGACGTCATCGAGCTAAACGTGTGTTGAATGCGGAGGTGTTGTACATTCGGCACTTGATCGGGACGGATCGTGAAGGTGTACGACTACATCAACCGCATTGATAAACGCTTCCGCTTAGCGATCTACAAGGGTATGTAGATGATCTCCCCCTCTCCTAGCTATGCATCTCCATGGATAGATCTTGCATGTGCATAGAATTTTTTTTGTTTTCCATGAAATGTTCCCCAACAATACTTGGGCAAGATAGATATATTGATATGTAGTTTGCGCACTAGTTATAGGTGCAACTAGACTAGGATATTTTTGGCCAGAGAACGAATTATTCAAGCAGGTACAATCCATGTTAGTAGTCCTTGTCCACCATGTTGTATTTTGTGTTTTTTGGTGCTTACATCATCTAGTGGTTTATAATCTGGAACTACTTTGGATCATTAGATGGTTTTCAAAGTGCATGTAGCTTCACATTTCCCAAGTTATGTTGATTTCCGGAGTGTAAGTGCCTTCATATTTTTTAAGTTAAATTTTCGCCCCTGGTAACTTGAATTTGTGGATCCACCACTCCACACAAATCATACACGTAGGGCAGTACGAATTAAATGAAGTGTAGGGACTTACGCTAGCTCGTTGTACAGGCTCACTGCAGCTCTGCTTGCACTTGGGATGTTCCATGTACAGGTCCATGTTACCACTTTCTTGGATGTACAGGCCATGTGCTCCTTGCATCCCCTCTGCATTTTTGGCACGGCGAATGGTTGATCAAATGCGAGGAATCGACCTTGCAGTTGTACCGAAGGACAGGTACTTACAAGGTTATATCGGCGTGCAGGATGTGTACCAAATCTTGTAGCACCGTTATGCTTCACTAAAAAATGGTTTTGCTTGTTTTAGATGATATCTCCAGAATAAATAAGAGTTAAAGTCAGAGTTGCATATGCGTGTAAGATAAGAGAGCGCTAAAAGGATATCCAAACATCGTCGGAACAGTGCACACGGGAGTGATATGTGGATACCTAGTTCAGGACGGAGTTTGGGCATGCTCGCCTAGAGTGCAGGTCACTTCATAGCCGTTGAGGGTGATGTGCTGGCATTGGCTGGCCGCGTACGGATGCAGATCTTGAGCGGCAGTGGAGCGCTAAGATGCAGTGAAGCACTAATGGCCTCGGGGGGTTGAGGTCGACGATGTGCTCGGTGAAGTAGCCCCGGTGAGGTGGGAGACGGCGTCGATGAAGCACACCTGATGCGGTGGAAGTCAGTGTCTGTGAGGCACGTTGGCTGCGGTGGCTGACGTTGTTGGTGGACCACCCGGTGTGGTGAACGAGGGCATAGATGAGGCAGCCCTGGTGCGGTCTTGAAGCGCGACTGTCATCTTCATCATCCGACACAGAGGTGGGGAAAGAGACAAGATGAGGGGCGATTCGGATTTTTCTTGGGTTGGCAGTGAGTTAGGGATTTCAGCGCTCTGGGCGCGGAAGGGGATGGGGACAAAAGAGATTTTGCAGGGCTGGAATTGGACCACTAGATATTTCAATCCGAAACGTGGAAGCGCGAACTTTTTTTGTCGTCCTTCTTTTGGGGGGAGGGAAGGGAGGGGTGGGTGGGTGCTAGCATCCGTATGACACACGCGACCACCATGATACGACCCTGGTCTGCCTGGTGCGCCTACATTTGAGAATGCAAACGAATCTTCTTTCAGTGACAGACAAATCTGTATGTATTACCATGCCTATGTTTTCCTTGCAAATTAGTCCTTCAAAATGAGATACTATAAATTAATTAATGAAGAGTTTTTAAATTAGAGTGTGTTCGTCACAGAGATGTCCAATTCTAACGTGGATTTTGCATTTCACGGTATCCACACTACATCTTAGTTGATAAGTACAATGCTAGGCTTGTGGCGAAGGGTTATACCCAGAAAGAAGAAGAAGATTTCTCCGATACTTACTCACCAGTGGCTAGACTGACAACCATTCAAGTGTTACTCGCATTGGCTGCCTCGCACGGTCTTCTCGTTCATCATATGGACATTAAGATGGCTTTCCTTAATGAAGAGTTAGATGAGGAAATTTACATGCAACAGCTAAATGGCTTTGTAGTAAATGGTTAGGAAATAAAGGTGTGGAAGCTAGTGAAATCTCTGTGTGGCCTGAAACAAGTGCCTAGCATGGCATGAGAAGTTCGATAACACTTTGACGTCTGCTGGCTTTGTTGTTAATGAAGCTAACAAATGTGTATACTATCGCTATGGTGGGGGCGAATGAGTTATACTGTGTCTATGTATGTCGATCACGTACTGATATTTGGGACCCACCTCAAAGTCATTGAGGAGGTCAAGGCTTTTCTATATCATACTTTGAGATGAAAGACCTGGGCGTGGCTGATGTTATCTTGAACATCGAGCTAGTAAGAGATACTGAGGGTGGAATTACACTTTTGCAATCCCACTATGCCGAGAAGATTTGGAGCTGTTTTGGATATTCCGACTGCAAACCTTCGGCAACACCTTATGATCCTAGCGTGCGAATTCGAAAGTTAGAAGGCACAGCTGTAGATCAATTGAGATATTCTCAAGTGGTTGGTTCACTGATGTACCTAGCTTGCACTACTCGTCCTGGCATCTCATTTGCTATGTGCAAACTGAGCCAGTTTGTTTCCTATCCGGGAGATGTGCATTGGCATGTTGTTGAGCGAGTGGTGCGTTATTTGCAAGGTATTGTGAACTATGGAATTCACTATTCTAGGTACCCGATGGTACTTGAGGGGTATATTGATTTGAATTGGATATCTGATGCTGATGAGATGAATGCCACAAGTGGATATGTCTTCACACTTGGTGGTGGTGTTGTTTCTTGGAAGTCTTGCAAGCAAACAATCTTAACCAGATCAACTATGGAAGCAGAACTCACAACATTAGACACATCATGCATCGAAGCGGAATGGCTTCGAGAGCTTTTGATGAATGTGCTGATGGTTGATAAACCAGTCCTTGTTGTCCTGATGAACTGTGATAATCAAACAGCGATTGCCAAGGCTAATAGTTCAAAGGTCAACATGAAATACACAAAGCACATAAGAAGAAGATTAAAATCTGTCAGAAAATCAAGAAGCTCCGGAGTAATAATGTAGGATTATATTCAGAGTGCTAAAAATCTGGCAGACCCTTTTATGAAAGAGCTACCATGGATTGTGATAGAAAATGCATCAAGGGAGATGGGCATGAGACCCACGTAGTTGCCATGGGGGTAACCCAACCTATGTGATCAGAGATCTTGTGAATTTGGACCTGGGAAAACAATCTAGCGGTCAACTGAGGAGAGTATCCTCAATTAACCCACTTCGTTAGAGATGCAACAATACTCTCAAATATGTAAGGCATGCTGACTTTTGTCTTAATGTGTTCCAAAGCTTATGTAAGTAAGATGCTAACCTACATAGCATTCTTTGAAGGAACACACATATGTGAGCCCAACTGCTGGCACAGTCTATGAGATTGGGTAATCTCTAGAAAGCTCATGAGAAGGTAAGGAGTATGACTAATAAACTCCACCTATGGGGTTTAGCCTTCGGTAGCCACATATTAGCTGTCAATAGGCGAAACTTATGCACACCAAACTGACAATTCAAGGCATTGTCCATTTTTCAGTTGTGAAGAAGTCTAATCCTATTGCTCTAGGTGGAAGTTCAACTTAACAGTCTCCACTGAAAATTCTGGTATATCAACCATTGTTTGAAACAGTTGACAAAATTATGTGCCTCAAGATCCGGTGGGGGATCGATGGATTATAGATGGGCTTAGGCCCATATAAGACAATAATCCCTGGTTAATCACTAAGGCCCATTTAAGTGCATGGCAAGCGGTGAGAAGTTTTGTACCATACTGGTAGTGGAGTGAGAGTGAGACCTTTTATAAGGGCTGGTCTACTACATGCCATTGGGAGCTTGAGAATAGGAGTTGTATACACGCGCTTCTCCTCCGCCGCCGCCCGCCTCACCACGCCTTGCCTCAATATGACGCGGGCGCCATGGGTTGCGCGAATGAGCCGAGCCGAAGTTTATTTTTGTCAGTCAGGAATAGTTAATTAGTCTCAGATTAATTAATGAGTCGCTACAGTAGTGCCACTGTTCAAGACATTGGGCCGTGGGCTGTTCCCGAACTCGGTCGTGGGCTTGAGCCCAGAACCATCTACCCGACGGCCTATATAAGAAGGCTCTGGCTAGTGGAGTGAATCCTAACCCAGTTCACTCACTCCCTCTCGCACAACCCTAGCCGTCATCTACTGTTCCTCTCTCTGGACTGCCTTCGGCGATTCAATCCCGATGACCACATGCATGGTTGGTCCGCAGAGCAGGTGGCTCCGGAACCGCGTTGTTCGAGATCCTGCCCGGAAGAACGACAAATAAGGTTTTTAAAAAGTGTCTTGACGCGACTGCTCCTGATTCGTCCCCGTCTCCGTTCGTCTCTACTTCCACTACTTCCCCTACATCGACTCCATGGCTGATGAAGAAGCCGCCAAGAAGAAGACCTCGGCCGATGCCGAGGCTGCCGCTGCCGTCGCCGCGTTGGCCTAGCCAGCTGGAGGGTATGACTCATTCATCCCATATTTGCTCGTTCATTTGACGGTCGTATATATATTGTTCATAGATGTTTCAGTTTTATGTACTGTACATGCTCACATGCTTACTTATTGGTATGAGATGCATACTGTATTTGACATGTTTAATGTATACTCGTGGATTAGATTAGTCGAAAAAGTACTAATATTTCCAACATTCATTTCATAATGAATATATCATACCTATTTGATATTATGGATTTTTTTTGTGAAAAGATATACTGGTAATCGATTCTGATATATTTCTCTACAAATTTGATCAAACTTAAATAGTTTGACTTCTCAAAATAGTTATATACCTTATATTTTCAAAACATAGTGCATTTTTTTAAGAAACTCAACAACACCAATGACACAGCAAACAACATCCAACCCTTCTAATAAATATTAATCCCAAAAGACAATCTAGTTGGCTTTCTCCTGATTGGTTTTTTGAGCGGATGCATGCGTGGTGAACCATCCTCATATGTTTCTTTGATGTGTAACATGAGAAAACTAACTTATAGGTGTAACACCCCGGTGTAATGATGCTATAGTAATCCCAGAGATCAAGCTAATCATTTTGCTATAACAGTGCTTAATCACTTTGATCAATATTCCTTTTCAAATTCCAGTTGAATTCAACTTCAAAATTTTGTGTGAAATTCAAAATGCTCAAACATGAAAACTAAAATGTTCATCATGTGTAAAATATTCTCCTGGTACTATTGGTAGTGATCCAACATTTTTGCAAAATGCGTATGTGGCCTAAAATAGCTAAAATAGAAAAGCTTTAAAAAAGGAAAAACGAAAAGGAAAAGCCCCCCCCCCTCAACTAGGCCGACTGGCCCAGCTGGCCATCGCCCCCCCCCATGGGCCTCAGCCCACCTGGCAGCCCAACAGGCCATGTGGCCCACTGCCCCTCCCTTGTCGCTCTCCCCTCCCCCTGTTCAACCGACCG
>NC_057794.1:91557513-91561416 GCF_018294505.1 Triticum aestivum
GCCGAACCACCTCACCGTCGACGAGGAGAATAAGGTCGACCCCTCCCCTCGGTCCTCTTCCCTGCGCCACACTCACTCCCCCCCTCTCCACTGACGCCCACTCCGCCTCTCCCTCTTCCCACTAGATCCTCCTCGCCCAGATCCGCCATGGCCACCACCGCAATCGCCATGGCCGGCACCGTCTACGCCCTCTCCACCGTCCTCTTCACCTAGGACCGCGCCAAGGGCTCCGTCGTTGATCTCTCCTTCGCCCATGACCAGCCCCTCGAGCTCGGCGCCCCTGCTTCGACTCTGACGCCAGCTTCTTCTTCCTCGGCAGCCACCGGCGTTCCTCTGCGATTCCGGCGCCCTGCTGCTCCTAACCTTCCAACGAGCCACCGTGTGCTCCTACGTAAGCTCCCTGACCTTTCCCATATGCTAGCGCCGTCTATCTCACCCCCCTAGTTGTCGTCGCCATTGGTGCTGCCCATCCGCCATGGTGAAGCTCGTTGCAGTGGCCGCCGTTGCTGTAGCTCGTGTCCGAGCTCGTAGTCGAGCTCGTGAGGTTCCCAGGAGCCCAACGCGCATGCGCGCGAGCCTCCCCGTGCCTCCTAGCATAGCCTCCGTCGAGGTCCCGTACGCGCGGCCGCCATACCTCGTCATCGGTCCCGTTTCCGGCAACCTTTTGGTCCGGCACCACCACCAGTCGACGCGGAACGCTTCCACGGTTCGAACGCAAGTTGTCGCGCCCGATTCGGTGCTTCATAGCACAATCCCGACGATGTCCTGAACGCCACCACCGCCTCCACTCGCCGTCGGTGAATATTCCAGCTGTTACAGCCCGCGCCACCATCACGGTTGGTTGCGGCCCAGCCTCACCGTTCGAACGCGCCCGTCCATGGCTCAAATGATGCGTCGTAGCGTGATTCCGGCCGTCTCCGGCGTTCGGCCACCGCGGATGGCCTCGCCGGCGTTGCTCCGGCGCCGACGCTGACCTGGCACCGGCGGGGCCCGCCTCTGGGTCGCTGCCCATCGGCCCCCTGGACTCAGTTGACCACGTTGATCGTGGTCAACTATGCTGACTGGGCACTCAGTGCCACTGACACACGGGCCCCACCGCATAATTAACCTAATTAAAACATTTTCCTAATTAAATGTGATTAGCTAAACTAGTGAGTCACTGACTGGTGGGGTCCAGTCACTAATTAGTCTGTTTAAGTTAAAATGATCTGCTGTTAGCCCACTGCCAATGACAGGTGGGCCCTACTGGTCGGTTTGACCTGGTCAGTGAGTCTGATGACCGCTGACGTCATCAGCACGTCATGCTGACGTCATTTTATCTTTCCTGTTAATTTAATTAATTCCAAAAAATACTTGAATCTTTAGAAATTCATAGAAATTAAACCGTAACTCCGATGAAAATGTTTTCTATATGAAAGTTACTCAGAAAAATCCAACGAATCCAAATGTGCGGTCCTTTCACCTGTCACATGCCCCTAGAATGCTGAACATGGAACCGTCCCCTCTCTTTCATCTGTCCGGAATCCGCCTAACGCCGGGAATTCATCCTCGGATGTTTATCCCCTCCGTCTGCAAGGTGTAGTACTACGTTAGGGCAACCCTAGCTCTGCCTTTCGTCATGTTATGTCTTGGGATGCATTGTTTGCTCTGTATTTACTGTTTCTTCCCCCCTCTTCTCTCCGGTAGACCCCGAGACCGATGTTGCCCCTGTGATCGACTACGTCGACGACGACCCCTCCTTGCCAGAGCAACCAGGCAAGCAACCCCCCCCCCCTTGAGCATTCCGATATCGCCTATTTCTTTCCCTCTCATGCTTGCATTAGAACTACTACTGCTTTATGTATGATCCTACTCTGATGCATAGCCTGTTGTTGTTACCTGCTTTCATACCTTACCTGCTTATCCTAAACTGCTTAGTATAGGTTGGTTAGTGATCCATCAGTGACCCCCACCTTATCCCAGTTGCCTCGCTTTATGTTCGATGACTCGATCAACATGATCGACGCCCAGGCCCCAACACCGCACATTACCCCCCCCTAGTTGTACGACTCTGTAGAGTTACCATTGGGTGCCGAGGGTGGAACCTCTTACATCACTCCTGATGAGATCTCTGTAGTGTAGCTATACGGTCAAGGTCATCGAGGGTGATTTCCTCCTTAACCACTTCCGTTACGGCTCTGTCGTGCAACCCATCAAATGTGAACCTCGAGGGTGGATCCTCTTACGTTCACCTTGATGACAACATCGAGTGGAATTCACCGGGGGTGATTCCTCGGGTTTTCCCCTTGGTGTTAGACACACAGTTACTATGGTTACTATGACTTTTGCACTGAGCCATGTTACTAAGACGGGTCGGCCCTGAGGGGTACCCGCGCGGGCTTAATAGCGAGTGATGTGGAGTCGGGTTGACCTGGAAGGTGCCCACGAGATTCTTACGAGGCGTGGCCGGGCATTCTTAGCCCTTGCTACAAGTACTCGAGACGGGGCGACGGGGTCACATCGATCGTGAGTCTCTGCTCGTTACCGCGTGCTCCTAATCCACTACGGTTTGGATATTTGATCCGAGGGGCCTCTAGCCTGATAGCACTAACCATCACGTGGGCATTATATGGGCTTTCTGCGTCGTACGCATAAGCCGAAGCTTAATAGACGTCAATGACTGAGCGGCGCGCGCTGGGTTGGACTGGTAAGCTCCTGCCTTGTTGAAGGAGGTATCTAGGTCTGCTCACCAGCCGCCCACGCAATGTGCAGGAGTTCCCGGGGAGATGGCCCATGACCCCTGGGGGCATATGTTTAGTCCGGCGTGCTTGACCTCTCTATTAAGCCTAGGTTGTTTGGCCGAGGCCGGGCATGACCCAGGAAAGTGTGTCCGGCCGGAGTTAATTGAGTGTGGTGGGTAAGTTGGTGCACCCCTGTGGGGAAGAAAACAACTATCGATAGCTTGTCCTACGGTAACGGACACTTGGAGTTGCATCCCGATCGATACAACTAGAACCAGATACTTGTGATGAGAAATGAATTGTGAATGAGAAATGGATAGTATGGCTCTGGGATTGCTTTCTAGCAGGGAGTCGAGAAAGGATCTCTGGCCGAGGTTGATAACACTACTACTACTTTACATTGTGTTGATCTGTACTCTTCTATATGTTGTAAGATGCTTTAAGATGCTTGAAGATGCTAGTCTTCGATAGGCTAGGCTTTCCCCTTCTTTCTGGCATTCTGCAGTTTAGTCCACAGATTCCGCCCATTTCCTTTGATACAGATGCATACTTAGTTTAGATCAGATGTAAGTCTTGCGAGTACTTTAGATGAGTACTCACAGCTGCTTTGCTACCTCTTTTCCCCCATACCCGATTGTTGCGACCAGAGACGGATCCCAGGAGCTAGACGACACCACTGATGACTACTGCTACCCCGAGGGTGCCTACTACTACGTGACGGCCGCTGACGACTTGGAGTAGTTAGGAGGCTCCCAGGCAGGTGTAACGCCCAGATAATCATGCTACAGTGATCTCATGTTAATGGTGACACGTCACCTCTGTCACTGTAATTAATCTCGGATTAATTCAAAACCGTTTCAAATTTAAATCCTAAATAAGTCAAACGACAAAAGTTTTCAAATATTAAAATAAAATGTTCGGTTTGTACTAAATATTACATAGATAATTATGGTGTAGAAGATACAATTTTATAAAATGCATAAATATTTTAAATTGAATTAAAACAGGAAAGAAAGAAATAATAAAAGAAAACAAAAAAACAAAAGGAGACCCCTTGGCCAATTGGGCCAACAGGCCCAGCTAGCCTCTACCAGCCCAACCCACCGGCCCACCCCGCACCCATAAACCGTTCCCCACTTCCCCCACTCTCCACCGACACCCCACTTCCCCCCCCCCACGAAAA
>NC_057794.1:91562046-91570994 GCF_018294505.1 Triticum aestivum
CCCGCCGCGCTACTAGTCTCGTCGCTCGTTGCCGCCCGAACGGCCTCCGGTGGCCGCCCGCGCATCGCCGCGGCCTCGCCCCGCTGCCTCGCGAGTGGGCTCGACCCCGTACGGGTTGCGCCCGCTGCCCGCCTGCCCGTCGCCCGCTATTGGCCCCTGTGCCTATGGCGAACGGGGCCCACCCTGAGAACAAAAAAAAAAGAGAAAAGGGAAAAGGAATTAAAAATAAATAATAAATAAAATTATTAAATTAATTAATTAATTAAAGGATTAATTAACTTAATTAATCTTGCATAATTAACCTAATCACTTTAATTAAATTAACTAATCATGTTTAGTTAACTAAGTCAATGGCCAGTGGGACCAACACGTCAGGTTGACCAAGTCAACTCTGTTGACTGCTGATGTCAGCATGACATCATGATGATGTCATTAATCTGTTTTTCAAATTAAATTTAAATAATTAATTAAATTCCAAAAATTAATAAAATCTTTAGAAAATCATATCTTTTAATCCGTAACTCGGATTAAAATATTTTCAACATGAAAGTTGTTCAGAACGTCGAGACGATTCCGGATACGCAACCCGTTCGTCCGCCACGCGTCCCTAGCATAGAGAACACGCAACTTTCCCCCTCCGGTTCGTCTGTCCGAAAACGCGAAACACCGGGGATAATTTCCTGGATGTTTCCCCCTTCACCGGTACCACCTCGTACCGCGTTAGGGCTCACCTAGCGTCACGCTTTGTCATGTCATGCATCGTCATGCTTTTGTTTGCATTATATTTATTGTTTCTTCCCCCTCTTCTCTCGCTAGACACCGAGACCGACGCCGCTGCTACCCAGTACGACTACGGGGTTGACGACCACTCTCTCTTGCCAGAGCAACCAGGCAAGCCCCCCCCTTTGATCACCAGATATCGCCTACTCTTTTCTCTACTGCTTGCATTAGAGTAGTGTAGCATGTTACTGCTTTCCGTTAATCCTATTCTGATGCATAGCCTGTCCTTGCTACTACTGTTGTTACCATTACCTGCTATCCTACTGCTTAGTATAGGATGCTAGCGTTCCATCAATGGCCCTACACTCTTGTCCGTCTGCCATGCTATACTACTGGGCCGTGATCACTTCGGGAAGTGATCATGAGCATATATTATACACTTTATACTATTTCATTACTTGTGATGCTGTTCGGAGATGGGGGCTGAAGGGGCAAGTGGCTCCATCCCGGTAGAGGTGGGCCTGGGTTCCCGACGGCCCCCGACTGTTACTTTGAGGCGGAGCGACAGGGCAGGTTGAGACCACCTAGGAGAGAGGTGGGCCTAGCCCTGGTCGGTGTTCGCAGATACTTAACACGTTTAACGAGATCTTGGTATTTGATCTGAGTCTAGCTACTGGCCTATACGCACTAACCATCTACGCGGGGAAATTTATGGGCACTCGACGTCGTGGTATCAGCCAAAGCCTTCGTGACATCAGCAACGGAGTGGCGTGCGCTGGATTGGACTGGAACGCCTACTAGGCTAGGTCTGCTTCTGGCCGCCCACGCAACGTGCAGGTGTGCTAAGGGCGATGGGCCCAGACCCTTGGGCGCTTAGGTTTAGACCGGTGTGCTGACCTCTCTATTGGTCTAGGTGGGGCTGTGACGTGTTGATCTTACGAGGCCGGGCATGACCCAGAAAAGTGTGTCCGGCCAAATGGGATTGAGCGTGTTGGGTTATGTGGTGCACCCCTGCAGGGAAGTTAATCTATTCGAATAGCCGTGATCTTCGGTAACAGGACGACTTGGAGTTGTACCTTGACCTTATGACAACTAGAACTGGATACTTAATAAAACACACCCTTCCAAGTGCCAGATACAACCGGTGGTCGCTCTCTCACAGGGCGACGAGGGGAGGATCATCGGTTAGGGTTATGCTATGCGATGCTACTTGGAGGACTTCAGTCTACTCTCTTCTACATGCTACAAGACGGAGGCTGCCAGAAGCGTAGTCTTCGACAGGATTAGCTATCCCCCTCTTATTCTGGCTTTCTGCAGTTCAGTCCATCGATATGGCCCTTTACACATTTACCCATGCATATGTAGTGTAGCTCCTTGCTTGCGAGTACTTTGGATGAGTACTCACGGTTGCTTTCTCCCTCTTTTCCCCATATCCCTTCTACCTGGTTGTCGCAACCAGATGTTGGAGCCCAGGATCCAGACGCCACCGTCGACGATGACTCCTACTACACCGGAGGTGCCTACTACTATGTGCTGCCCGCTGACGACGACCAGGAGTAGTTAGGAGGATCCCAGGCAGGAAGCCTGCGCCTCTTCCGATCTGTATCCCAGTTTGTGCTAGCCTTCTTAAGGCAAACTTGTTTAACTTATGTCTGTACTCAGATATTGTTGCTTCCGCTGACTCGTCTGTGATCGAGCTCTTGTATTCGAGCCTTCGAGACCCCTGGCTTGTAATATGATGCTTGTATGACTATTTTTTTTGTAGAGTTGTGTTGTGATATCTTCCCGTGAGTCCCTGATCTTGATCGTACACGTTTGCGTGTATGATTAGTGTAGGTCAAATCGGGGGCATCACAAGTTGGTATCAGAGCCGACTGCCTGTAGGAATCCCCCTTCCACACTCCTTGGCCGAAGTTGAGTCTAGACATTACAAAACTTTTACTAACATGGTTGTGTGCCTTACGGGCCCACGTCGCCATCTGGGTGGTATTAGGATCTTTTACTCCTCGATCCTTACTCTGGGACTCTGAACTCTCTCCTACTCGGGTTAAACGATTTTACTAACTCTAACACTAGGATCCCGTGACCATGTTCACCCCAAAGTTGGATAAGCCCTAGTTATTCTTTAGAGTAGTATTTGAACATTATCCACATTGTCATTTGACTCCTGTGAAAACATCCTTGTTTTCAGATGGAACCCACGAGGCAGGTCGTGCGCCACACGACGGCCATTGGTGCCTCAGGATGCTGTGTTGGTTGAGATGATGACCTACCTGGGTTATCGCTGGCACCCTGAGTACACCGTCTATGAGGAGTATCAGGACTTCAACCAAGAGCAGTACCGTGCCATCGTCCACCTCTACTCTCGGGAGTATGACTCCACTACTGTGTTGCACACTGCTCATGGTGTTGGAGTGACTATCGATATGGCGGTCCACGATGCTGCTTATGCTGCTCTGACACGTCTTCGTGGAGAGTATCAGGAGTTGGACACCTCCCCCTTCAGGCACATTGCTATCGCATCCGATGTTGGTGCGGAGGGATACTACACTGCTGCCTACTCCACTATCACCCGAGAGCCCTTCTACCATCAGAACCTGGTTCTGCATGCTGATGGGCTGGATAGAGCTAACCGAGCTCTTCGCCACGAGTTGTACACCACCCGTCAACACCTGTATCGTGCTCTGACGCTGTTGCACCCCTCTGTCCGCTCTGGTGATCTGTCACGTTCTATGATCTACCCTGCCCGGACCGTGATGCCCCAGGGCGTCGGCTGGCCAGATGTGGGAGGCTACTCTCCTGCACTTGGTCCTCTCCTGCCACCTGCGCATCAGGTTCCGCACCAGAGTATCCGCGGACCCCAGGCTGCTCGCGTGGAGGTCTTCCCTTCGCGCCACTACCAGCTGCCAGGCTACACCTACCTCCACAGTTCCTCCTGGGACTGATGAAGTCTTGCTTATTAGTGTTAGATGCATTCGTCGCGAGCCTGCGTGCCGCCTATGATGTATTAGTCTATGTACTGAACTCTGTGTACCGAACTCTATGCATGGTCTCTTTTGTAAGATATGCCGACTACTATGTAGTATCTATCGTGCTGCTTTCGTTGTGCATGTTTCATCATGAATGATTCTTGTTTTTGCAAATTTCTCAATGCTGAACTACCCCTGTTAAATATTAGCAGGATGGTTAGACCAGGTGGTCGTGGTCGTGGTGGCAACGCCCCACCACCGCCTGAGTACATGGCTGGTATGATCCAACAGCTTGAGATGAATCGCCAGTTCATGGAGAATATGATGGCTCAGTTTCCTCGCCCCAATATGAACCAGCAGCCAACCCCAGTAACTCTGCAGGATTTCATGCACCTGAACCCAACTGTGTACTGCAGCTCAACTCAGCCTCTGTATGCTGATGACTGGCTCCGTGACATCACCTATGAGATGGAGTCTGCT
Source organism: Triticum aestivum (assembly GCF_018294505.1). Lineage (NCBI taxonomy): Eukaryota > Viridiplantae > Streptophyta > Magnoliopsida > Poales > Poaceae > Triticum > Triticum aestivum. The sequence goes on from NC_057794.1 coordinate 91,566,216, forward strand.
GATGTAGCCCCTGCCAGCTATGTCACCTTTGCTTCCTTCTTCCTGAAGGGACCCGCAGCTCAATGGTGGGACAGCCACGGGCGTACTCTGCCAGTTGGAACAATCATCACCTGGCCAGACTTCCAAGCTGCCTTCCGTGCTCGCTTCATTCCTCAGGGAGTCATGGACCGTAAGAAGCGTGAGTTTCACAACCTCACCCAAGGCAACAAGACTGTTGAAGCTTATCAGCGGGAGTTTCTTGACTTGTCCCGCTATGCTGAAGAGGACATTGCAACTGATGCACGCAGACAGGAGAAGTTTCGTGATGGCCTTCAAGCTGACATCAAGCTCGCACTTCTAGTGCATGACTTTGCTGATTTCGCCACTCTGGTGAACAAGGCCATCAATGTCGAAACTGGTCTGCAGGAATACCAGAGCTCTCACAGGCGCAAGCGTGACATGGGCTCATCTTCGGGCCCGTCCTCGCAGAAGCGCAAGATATGGATTCCCAATAGCTTGTACCAGCCGAATGCACCTACCCCAAGGCAGACCTATGCTGCACCTCGTCTGCCTGCTCCTCCGACTAGGCAGCCAAGACTCCCAGCTCCACCACCACAAGCTCCTGTTCCCACTCCCAATAATGGGTTGTGCATCAGGTGTGGACAACCATGGCATTGTGCTAGGGAATGCAACCAGAACCAGAGTCAACTAGCCCTTCCAGCAACTGGCCGTGGAAGCAACCAGCCCCGCAGCAACAATGCCAAGTCTTATGGTCGTGTTCATGCCAACCACGTTGATCTGAGCGAAGCTCAAGACCAGCCTGCTACTGTGATGGGTACCCTCCTCGTAAATTCAGTACCAGCATCCGCTTTATTTGACACAGGTGCATCGCATTCATTCATGTCAGAAGGTATTGCATGCTTGCACGACATTAAATGTGAGGACATGAATGCTTCACTATTAGTACACACCCCTGCGGGCCAATGTCGAACCTCCATGATTTGCAACGACGTCCCTATAGAAATCGAAGGACTGGAATTCCTTGTCTCTCCCATCGTACTGAAGTCCTGTAGCATTGATCTCATTCTGGGAATGAATTGGTTAAAAGCGCATACTGCTTCTATAGTTTGCGCCACTAAGGTTGTCCATCTGCTACACCCTTCTGATGAAATAATAGCTTACCAAGCTCATCTAGTTCAGAACGCCGAGGCACGACTTTATGCCTTGAATGCATTGAACGCTGCACCACTCGAGGGCATTGAAAACATTCCCGTCGTTCGTGAATTCCAAGACGTCTTCCCAGAAGAACTTCCAGGGATTCCTTCTGCTAGAGCTGTCGAATTCATCATCAACTTGAAACCCGACACCACCCCTATAGCTAAACGACCCTACAAGATGCCGCCGCATGAGCTCATTGAGCTTAAGGAGGAAATCGACAAATCTCTTGTCAAAGTTTTCATTCGCCCAAGTTGCTCTCCTTGGGGAGCACCTTCTCTCTTTGTTAAGAAGAAGGATGGGACAAACCGATTAGTTCAAGACTATCGTCCTATAAACCAAGCTACCATTCAGAATGAATACCCTCTTCCTCGGATCAATGATCTTTATGATCAACTGGCTGGCTCATCAGTGTACTCCAAACTCGATTTGAGGTTAGGTTACCACCAGATCCGTGTTCGTGAAGAGGATATCCCAAAAACCGCCTTTGTGACTCGGTATGGATCATACGAGTACACCGTCATGTCATTCGGCTTAACGAATGCTCCAGCCACCTTCTCTCGTCTGATGAACTATATATTCATGGATTACCTCGACAAGTTCGTCGTGGTTTATTTGGACGATATCCTTGTATTTTCCAAGAGCAAGGAAGAACATGCTGAACATCTTCGTCTTGTGCTGGAAAAGCTTCGGGAGCATCAGCTATATGCTAAGTATTCCAAGTGTGAATTCTGGCTCCCCGAAGTAACCTATCTTGGGCATGTCATCTCCAAGGATGGTATTTCCGTCAACCCTGAACGAGTTCAGGCCATTCTCGATTGGACTCCTCCGAAGAATGTGAAGCAAGTCCGAAGTTTCCTCGGTCTCGCCAGATATTGCTGTCGATTCATCGAGAACTTCTCCAAGATTGCCAGGCCCCTGACTAATCTGTTTCATAAGGGTGTCAAGTTTGACTGGACAGACAAGTGTCAGGAAAGTTTCCAGGCGCTCAAAGACAAGTTGACTTCTGCCCCCGTGCTTGCTCCACCTGATACTAAGAAGGACTTTGTCATTTACTGCGACGCTTCCCGTCAAGGATTAGGTTGTGTCCTAATGCAAGAGCGCAGAGTGATTGCTTATGCCTCTCGTCAACTGCGCCCTCACGAAGAAAACTACCCAGTTCACGACCTCGAGCTTGCTGCTGTCATTCATGCACTGAAGCAGTGGCGACACTACCTTCTCGGTAATCGTTGCGAGATCTTCACCGATCACCAAAGACTGAAGTATCTGTTTACTCAGCCAGATCTGAACCTCCGTCAGCAAAGATGGATGGAGACTGTTGCAGACTTTGACGTGGGTATATCATATACCCCCGGCAAGGCTAATGTAATGGCTGATGCCTTGAGCCGCAAGTCTTACTGCAACCACCTCCAGGTTCACAAAGTTCAGCCTCGCTTGTCGGAGAATTTAGAAAGCTGAACCTCCATATTGTTCCTCCTGGAGCACTCGCTCCCCCTCCCCTGGAGTTCCGCAAGATGAATCTTCTTGTTGTTACTAAGGGTTCTCTAAATACCCTGGCTGTCGTACCAGATCTCGTAGCTGGTATAAAGACTATTCAAGGTTATGACTCTGAAGTCCATAAGATTAAACGCCATCTAATAGAAGGAAAGCCCTCATTCTTCACGATCGCCGACGATGGCGCCTTGTATTTCAAAGGCCGCCTAGTTGTACCATGTTCGAAGAAAAACCTGGATAAGACTAAAAGGGTTATGCAAGAAGCTCATGATACGCCTCTGTCCATCCATCCTGGTAGTACAAAGATGTACCAGGATATTCGTCAAAGATTCTGGTGGTCTAATATGAAGCAGGACATTGCTCGTTATGTTGCTGAGTGTGACATATGTCACCGTCTCAAAGCAGAGCATCAGAGGCCTGCTGGAACTCTGCAACCTATCTCTATTCCTGAATGGAAATGGGACCATGTTGAGATGGACTTCATCACTGGATTTCCCAAGTCGCAGAAAGGTAATGATGCTATTCTTGTCGTCATTGACCGGCTTTCTAAAGTTGCACATTTTCTGGCGGTCAAAGAGACAATCACTGCTAGTCAGCTTGCTACTCTCTACATGTCCAAAATTGTTTCACTTCACGGTATTCCACTGGTTATCAGTTCAGACCGTGGCAGCTTATTCACTTCAAGATTCTGGGCAAGTTTCCAAGAAGCTATGGGGACTCATCTGTCGTTCAATACTGCGTTTCATCCTCAGTCGCAAGGACAGGTTGAGCGTGTCAACCAAGTTCTCGAAGACATGCTTCGAGCTTGTGTAATATCATTCGGCAAGAAATGGGAGGAATCTCTTCCATATGCCGAGTTCTCTTATATAATAGCTATCAAGCTAGTCTGAAGATGTCCCCCTTTGAAGTGCTATATGGACGAAAGTGTCGAACCCCTCTGAACTGGTCAGAAACGGGGGAACGTCCACTCTTTGGTCCGGATATTATCCAACAGGCCGAAGAACAAGTTCGCATTATTCGCGAGAATCTCAAGACTGCTCAGTCACGTCAGAAAAGTCAGTATGACCGTCATCACCAAGACATGGTCTATCAACCTGGCGAAAAGGCTTATCTTCGAGTTACACCAATGAAGGGTGCACACCGCTTCGGGATCAAAGGAAAGCTAGCTCCCCGCTATATTGGTCCTTTCACTATTCTCGAAAGGCGTGGAAAAGTGGCATATCAACTGGAGCTTCCGTCAAACCTTTCGCAGGTTCACGATGTGTTCCACGTGTCGCAACTTCGACTCTGCTTCAAGGACCCAATCCGAGCAGTGGACCATGAAGTGCTCGAATTGCAATAGGACCTCTCCTATAAAGAGCATCCGGTCTGCATTCTCGACCAAGCTGAACGCCGCACCCGTCAGAAGGCGATCAAGTTCCTCAAGGTCCAGTGGTCGAATCACTCTGAAGATGAATCCACCTGGGAACGCGAGGATCGTCTTCGCGATGAATACCCTGCACTGTTTCCTTCTACCTCCTAAATCTCGGGACGAGATTTCTTGTAGTGGAGGAGATTTGTAACGCCCGGATAATCATGCTACAGTGATCTCACGTTAATGGTGACATGTCACCTCTGTCACTATAATTAATCTCGGATTAATTCAAAACCGTTTCAAATTTAAATCCTAAATAAGTCAAACGACAAAAGTTTTCAAATATTAAAATAAAATGTTCGGTTTGTACTAAATATTACATAGATAATTATGGTGTAGAAGATACAGTTTTATAAAATGCATAAATATTTTAAATTGAATTAAAACGGAAAACAAAGAAATAATAAAAGAAAACAGAAAAAAACAAAAAAAAACAAAAGGAGACCCCTTGGCCAATTGGGCCAACAGGCCCAGCTACCCTCTTCCAGCCCAACCCACCGGCTCACCCCGCACCCATAAACCGTTCCCCACTTCCCCCCACTCTCCACCGACACCCCACTTCCCCCCATGAAAATATCTCCTCTCTCCCCGATTGGATCGGGAACGGAGGAGGAGGTCGCCGCGACGCCCTCGCTCGACGCCCGACGCCGCCCCACCGCTGGACCTCGACGGAGGGC
>NC_057794.1:91571714-91584963 GCF_018294505.1 Triticum aestivum
CCACGGCCAGCGCCGCCTGGTGCTCCCCGCTTGCACTGCGTGCTTCTGCCTCCCCCTTGGCATGCTGCCGCCGCCGCCCAATGCCTGCGGTTGTGCTGCTGCTACCTGCGTCGGACCGCGCCGGCCCCATCTGAGACCATGCACCCCCGCTCTCCTTCTCCTCCTGTCACTGCTCGCTCTTACCGCGATGGCCCGCCGCGCTACTGGTCTCACCGCTCATTGCCGCCCGAACGGCCTCCGGTGGCCGCCCGCGCATCGCCGCGGCCTCGCCCCGCTACCTCGCGAGCGGGCTCGACCCCGTACGGGTTGCGCCCGCTGCCCGCCTGCCCGTCGCCCGCTATTGGCCCCTGTGCCTATGGCGAACGGGGCCCACCCTGAGAACAAAAAAAAAGAGAAAAGGGAAAAGGAATTAAAAATAAATAATAAATAAAATTATTAAATTAATAAATCAATTAAAGGATTAATTAACTTAATTAATCTTGCATAATTAACCTAATCACTTTAATTAAATTAACTAATCATGTTTAGTTAACTAAGTCAATGGCCAGTGGGACCAACACGTCAGGTTGACCAAGTCAACTCTGTTGACTGCTGATGTCATTAATCTCTTTTTCAAATTAAATAATTAATTAAATTCCAAAAATTAATAAAATCTTTAGAAAATCATATCTTTTAATCCGTAACTCGGATTAAAATATTTTCAACATGAAAGTTGTTCAGAACGTCGAGACGATTCCGGATACGCAGCCCGTTCGTCCGCCACGCGTCCCTAGCATAGCGAACATGCAACTTTCCCCCTCCGGTTTGTCTGTCCGAAAATGCAAAACACCGGGGATAATTTCCCGGATGTTTCCCCCCTTCACCGGTACCACCTCGTACCGCGTTAGGGCTCACCTAGCATCACGCTTTGTCATCTCATGCATCGTCATGCTTTTGTTTGCATTATATTTATTGTTTCTTCCCCCTCTTCTCTCGCTAGACACCGAGACCGTCGCCGCTGCTACCCAGTACGACTACGGGGTTGACGACCACTCTCTCTTGCCAGAGCAACCAGGCAAGCCCCCCCTTTGATCACCAAATATCGCCTACTCTTTTCTCTACTGCTTGCATTAGAGTAGTGTAGCATGTTACTGCTTTCCGTTAATCCTATTCTGATGCATAGCCTGTCCTTGCTACTACTGTTGTTACCATTACCTGCTATCCTACTGCTTAGTATAGGATGCTAGCGTTCCATCAGTGGCCCTACACTCTTGTCCGTCTGCCATGCTATACTACTGGGCCGTGATCACTTCGGGAAGTGATCATGAGCATATATTATACACTTTATACTATTTCATTACTTGTGATGATGTTCGGAGATGGGGGCTGAAGGGGCAGGTGGCTCCATCCCGGTAGAGGTGGGCTTGGGTTCTCGACAGCCCCCAACTGTTACTTTGAGGCGGAGCGACAGGGCAGGTTGAGACCACCTAGGAGAGAGGTGGGCCTGGCCCTGGTCGGCGTTCGCAGATACTTAACACGTCTAACGAGATCTTGGTATTTGATCTGAGTCTGGTTACTAGCCTATACGCACTAACCATCTATGCGGGGACAGTTATGGGCACTCGACGTTGTGGTATCAGCCGAAGCCTTCGTGACGTCAGCAACGGAGCGGCGCGCGCTGGATTGGACTGGAACGCCTACTAGGCTAGGTTTGCTTTCGGCCGCCCACGCAACGTGCAGGTGTGCTAAGGGCGATGGGCCCAGACCCCTGGGCGCTTAGGTTTAGACCGGTGTGCTGACCTCTCTGTTGGTCTAGGTGGGGCTGCGACGTGGTGATCTTACGAGGCCGTGCATGACCCAGAAAAGTGTGTCCGGCCAAATGGGATCGAGCGTGTTGGGTTATGTGGTGCACCCCTGCAGGGAAGTTAATCTATTCGAATAGCCGTGATCTTCGGTAACAGGACGACTTGGAGTTGTACCTTGACCTTATGACAACTAGAACTGGATACTTAATAAAACACACCCTTCCAAGTGCCAGATACAACCGGTGGTCGCTCTCTCACAGGGCGACGAGGGGAGGATCATCGGTTAGGGTTATGCTATGCGATGCTACTTGGAGGACTTCAGTCTACTCTCTTCTACATGCTACAAGACGGAGGCTGCCAGAAGCGTAGTCTTCGACAGGATTAGCTATCCCCCTCTTATTCTGGCTTTCTGCAGTTCAGTCCATCGATATGGCCCTTTACACATTTACCCATGCATATGTAGTGTAGCTCCTTGCTTGTGAGTACTTTGGATGAGTACTCACGGTTGCTTTCTCCCTCTTTTCCCCATATCCCTTCTACCTGGTTGTCGCAACCAGATGTTGGAGCCCAGGATCCAGACGCCACCATCGACGACGACTCCTACTACACCGGAGGTGCCTACTACTACGTGTTGCCCGCTGACGACGACCAGGAGTAGTTAGGAGGATCCCAAGCAGGAGGCCTGCACCTCTTCCGATCTGTATCCCAGTTTGTGCTAGCCTTCTTAAGGCAAACTTGTTTAACTTATGTCTGTACTCAGATATTGTTGCTTCCGCTGACTCGTCTATGATCGAGCTATTGTATTCGAGCCTTCGAGGCCCCTGGCTTGTAATATGATGCTTGTATGACTATTTTTTTGTATAGTTGTGTTGTGATATCTTCCCGTAAGTCCCTGATCTTGATCGTACACGTTTGCGTGTATGATTAGTGTATGGTCAAATCGGGGGCGTCACAGCAGGAGGCCTTGCCTTTTCGATCGTTGTTGATTTTGTGCTAGCCTTCTTAAGGCAAACTTGTTTAACTTATGTCTGTACTCAGATATTGTTGCTTCCGCTGACTCTTGTGTATTCAAGCTTATGTATTCGAGGCCTCGAGGCCCCTGGCTTGTAATATAAAGCTTTTATTATTTTAATTTGTGTCTAGAGTTGTGTTGTGATATCTTCCCATGAGTCCTTGATCTTGATCATACACATTTGTGTGTATGATTAGTGTGCGGTCAAATTGGGGGCGTCACAAGTTGGTATCAGAGCCGACTGCCTGTAGGTAGCCCCCTTTCCAACTCCTTGGCCGAAGTCGAGTCTAGTCACTACAAAAAACTTTTACTAACATGGTTGTGTGTCTTACGGCCCACGTCGCCATATGGGTGGTATTAGGAACTTTTATTCCTCGTCTATACTCTGGGACTCTGATCTCTCTTCTATTCAGGTTAAAATGGTTTTACTAACTCTATGATACGTCTCCAGCGTATCTATAATTTTTTCATTGCTCCATTCTATATTATCTACTATTTTGGGCAATATTGGGCTTTATTTTCCACTTTTATATTATTTTTGGGACTAACCTATTAACCAGAGGCCCAGCCCAGATTTGCTATTTTATACCTATTTCAGTGTTTCGAAGAAAAGGAATATCAAACGGAGTCGAAACAGAACGAAATCAACTGGAGAAGTTATTTTTGGAACGAAAGCCACCAGATAGACTTGGACTCCACATCAGGAGATACGGGAGGAGCTCACGAGGGTGGGGGGCGCCCCCCCCCCAGGGCGCGCCCCTGCCTCGTGGGGCCCTCGTGGCTCCTCCGACGTACTTCCTGCACCCATATATATCGTCGTACCCTAAAACTTCTAGAACAGAGAATAGATCGGGAGTTCTGCCGCCAGAAGCCTCCATAGCCACCGAAAACCAATCTAGACCCGTTCCGGCACCCTGCCGGAGGGGGCAATCCTTCTCCAGTGGCCATCTTCATCACCCCGGTGCTCTCCATGACGAGGAGGGAGTAGTTCTCCCTCGGGGCTGAGGGTATGTACCAGTAGCTATGTGTTTGATCTCTCTCTCATGTTCTTGATTTGGCACAATCTTGATGTATCGCGAGCTTTGCTATTATAGTTGGATCTTACGTTTCTCATCCCCCTCTTCTCTCTTGTAATGAATTGAGTTTCCCCTTTGAAGTAATCTTATCGGATTGAGTCTTTAAACATTTGAGAACACTTGATGTATGTCTTGTCATGGATATCTGTGGTGACAATGGGATACCACGTGCCACTTGACGTATGTTTTGGTGACCAACTTGCGGGTTCCGCCACCTATGCATAGGGGTTGGCACACGTTTTCGTCGTGATTCTCTGGTAGAAACTTTGGGGCACTCTTTGAGGTCCTTTGTGTTGGTTGAATAGATGAATCTGAGATTGTGTGATGCATATCATATAATCATACCCATGGATACTTGAGGTGACATTCGAGTATCTAGGTGACATTAGGGTTTTGGTTGATTTGTGTCTTAAGGTGTTATTCTAGTATGAACTCTATGGCTGTTTGTGACACTTATAGGAATAGCCCAACGGATTGATTGGAAAGAATAACTTTGAGGTGGTTTCGTACCCTACCATAATCTCTTCGTTTGTTCTCCGCTATTGGTGACTTTGGAGTGACTCTTTGTCGCATGTTGAGGGATAGTTTTATGATCCAATTATGTTAGTATTGTTGAGGGAACTTACACTAGTGAAAGTATGAACCCTAGACCTTATTTCCTATCATTGAAATACCATTTACGCTCACTTTTATCATTAGTTACCTTGCTGTTTTTATAATTTAAGATTACAAATACTATTATCTACTATCCATATACCACTTGTATCACCATCTCTTCGCCGAACTAGTGCACCTATACAATTTACCATTGTATTGGGTGTGTTGGGGACACAAGAGACTCTTTGTTATTTGGTTGCAGGGTTGCTTGAGAGAGACCATCTTCATCCTACGCCTCCCACGGATTGATAAACCTTAGGTCATCCACTTGAGGGAAATTTGCTACTGTCCTACAAACCTCTGCACTTGGAGGCCCAACAACGTCTACAAGAAGAAGGTTGTATAGTAGACATCAAGCTCTTTTCTGGCGCCTTTGCCGGGGAGGTTAGCGCTTGAAGGTATATCTTTAGATCTTGCAATCGAGTCTTTTAGTTTCTTGTTTTATCACTAGTTTAGTTTATAAAAGAAAACTATAAAAAATGGAATTGAGTTTGTCTCATATGCTTCACCTTTTTAATATCTTTCGTGAGTATGATGGAAAGGATAACTGTGCTCAAGTGCTAGAAGAAGAAATCTATAAAAAATTTGGCACTAAATATTTGAATGATGAGCATGATTGCAATGTTGTTAGTATGAATTCCTTGAATATCCATGATGCTAATGATATGCAAAGCCACAAGCTTGGGGAAGCTATGTTTGATGAAGATGATATTTTTTATCCCCCAAGTTTTGATGAGCAAATTTATTATGATGAAAGCATGCCTCCTATCTATGATGATTATTGTGATGACACGTATGCTTTAAATAATAATGATAACCATGAAACTTGTCATCTTGATCTTAATTTTCAATCACATGATAGTTATTTTGTTGAGTTAGCTCCCACCATTATTCATGAGAAGAATTTTGCTTATGTGGAGAGTAGTAAATTTTCTATTCTTGTAGATCATGAAAATAATGATTTAGGTGCTGGTTATATTGTTGAATTCATTCATGATTCTACTGAAAATTATTATGAGGAGGAATATATGCTTGTAGGAATTGCAATAATATCAAGTTTCCTCTCTATGTGCTTAAAATTTTGAAGTTATGCTTGTTTTGCTTTCCTATGCAAGTTGATTCTTGTTCCCATAAGTTGTTTGCTCACAAAATCCCTATGCATAGGAAGTGGGTTAGACTTAAATGTTCTAGTCATATTCTTCATGATGCTCTCTTTATGTTACAATTCTTATCTTTTATGTGAGTATCATTGATATCATCATGCCTAGCTAGGGGCGTTAAACGATAGCGCTTGTTGGGAGGCAACCCAATTTTATTTTTGTTCCTTGCTCTTTGTTCCTGTTTAGTAATAAATAATTCATCTAGCCTCTGTTTAGATGTGGTTTTATGTGTTTAATTAGTGTTTGTGCCAAGTAGAACCTTTGGGAAGACTTGGGGAAAGTCTTGTTGATCATGCTGTCAAAAACAGAAACTTTAGCGCTCACGAGAATTGATGCCTTTTTTATTTGGAAAGTGCTATTTAGTAATTCTTTTTGCAAATGGTTAATAGATAAATGCCTCAGGTCCAGCAATTTATTTGAGAATTTTATGAGTTACATAAGTATACGTTTGATCCAGATTACTACAGACTGTTCTGTTTTTGACAGACTCTGTTTTCCATGTGTTGTTTGCTTATTTTGATGAATCTATGAGTAGTATCGGAGGGTATGAACCATATATAAGTTGGAATACAGTAGGTTTAACACCAATATAAATTAAGAATGAGTTCATTACATTACCTTGAAGTGGTGATTTATTTTGTTATACTAACGGAGCTCACAAGTTTTCTACTTTAAGTTTTGTGTTGTGAAGTTTTCAAGTTTTGGGTAAGGATTCGATGGACTATGGAATAAGGAGTGGCAAGAGCCTAAGATTGGGGATGCCCAAGGCACCCCATGGTAATATTCAAGGACAACCAAGAGCCTAAGCTTGGGGATGCCCCGGAAGGCATCCCCTCTTTCGACTACTTCCACTACAAAAAAAATACACTTCCGTGATGATATGTGTTTGTCACACTAGGTCGCTTTTTTGTCATGCATGTACATCCATGACAAATTTTTGACAGAATCAAGATAGTCATACATGTGTTGTTGTAGAAGTGTTCATGACATTACCAAAATTGTCATCACGGAAGTGTCCACTTCCATGACGATAAATCGCGTGTCACAGAAGTGCTTTCGTCAAGGGTGACCGACACGTGGCATCCACCGTAACGGAACGCCGTTAAGCTATCGGGTCGGGTTTTGGATCTGATAACCCGTTAACAGCCCCGACCAATGGGAAATTGCCATGTGTAAATTTCTTATTGGCCGGATGAAACACGTGTCAGCTCGTCAGTGGGTCAGATAGGCGCCTATGGTACGTCGACACGTGGCACGGCCCAACAGAGGCCCATTCCTGTGTAAAGGCCGGCCCGTTTGACTTGGTCAAAATCTACCGGGCCGGTCCATGGAAAGCCTGTTAACGGCCTGTTCGAATATAGCCCATTTACAGCCCGCTAACCCAAGGCCCATTACGCCCTATCCGAATTAGGCCCAGTAGCGTCATTTGGGCCATCCAATATGATTCCAGCCCATTTTCACTTCTGGCCCATGACGTCTTTCGGCCCATATGAGGCCCTATGTAACTCTTGGCCTATTAACGGCCCGTGGTGAAACTGGCCCGTAATGAACAGTGTATCACTTTACACCTATTAACGGCCTGTGGTGAAACTGGCCCGTGATGAACAATGTATCACTTTATACCCATTAACGGCCCGTTATACCGTTGGGCCATTTCCAACCCCTGTTATCTTCCGGCCTTCTTCAGAGCCCATTTATTCTTGGGCTCATTTCCAGCATTCGTTTACTTACGGCCTGTTACTGTCATTTTCTGCTTGTGGGCCAAATTCAGACCGTGGTTACAGTCGGCCCGTTTGTGGTCCGTTAATACGTTGGGCCATTTTCATAGCGTCATCAAATACGGCCTATTAACGATGGCCCATTATGGTCAGCCCATGAACGGACGATTCCAACTCTAGCCCGTTTACGGCCAGAATGCGGTCTGTTCGGCCCATGTTTGGCCAATCGATCATACGGCCCGTGTAAGGCCCATTGATGATACGGCCCATAGAAGGCCCATTGATGATACGGCCCGTAGAAGGCCCATTGTTTGTACGGCCCGTAGAAGGCCCACTGCTTCTACGACCCATAGAAGGCCCACTGTTTATACGGCCCATAGAAGGCCCACAGTTTCTACGGCCCGTAGGAGGCCCAGTGTCACTACGGTAAATATTAGCCCATGGTTATTGTGGCCTAGTTTTAAAAATAGGTTATTGCAGCCACTAGCAAACCGCAGAAAAAGAATTGCACTGACTACAAGCAAACAAATAAACAAGACAAAAAGGAAATAAATAAATAAATAAGCAAGCAACTTACACTAGGCTATCACGGCTATTACACATATTACATCCACTGGGCATCAAAGTTCGCCACCAGTGCAAATATAGGGAACACAGCAGCATATAAACGCCGCAGCAAAACAAGTCCAGAACTGAAACCACTTCAGAAGAGCTCAAGAATCAATATCCTGGGTACCCATAATGTTGGCAAGATGCTTAGCAAGCTTATTAACTTTCTCTTGTTTGGCGCTTAAGTCCTCCAGGGCTTGTTGTTGCACCAGAAAGTATGCATCTGAATTCTGCAGGGACTTCCTCAGTCCTTCGGCTTCATGTCGCATAACATTTGATTGATGTCTTTCAACTTGAAGTTGAGACTCAAGAAGCCAAACTGATTCAGGCAACGAGTTAGAAGAGCTAGTGCCAGCAGTGGTAGCCAGTAACTCAAATACTACATCAAGACAGGACTTTGGGGTTGTCTCAATGTCTTCAATATAGTTTTTAGCAGCTTTCTTGGAGACCAACAGGGATGTCTCACTATCTTGAACCTTATCTGCATTACTTCCTTTACCATTGCATAACAGGGTACTCTTCTCCAATATTTTATCCGCGTTCTAAAAGAGAAACAAACAAACACATCTCAGGTTTACCAGTTCAGTAGTAAGGTGGACAGGATAACAGTGAAACAAACATATATCTATGTAGTATGGTCATTGTATGGTCTATATCATTCTAGTTTATGTTGCCAAATCAAGATAGATACATCTCGAATCATATCTATTTAAGAAAAAGCAGCATAGACAGAATATAAGTGTGGGAAACTACACAGCAATAACAACACTTGTAAAGTTAAAACAGCAATATAAGTGTGTGCATGGCATGAGAACATAACTATTTATTCAATTGAAACTGAAATCAACATAGAGCAAGTTAAAACAGCAAATAGCCAAACACGTTGAAGAAACAGGTTTAAAACGTACCTGTTGCGCCATTGGAGTTTCAATTGCATCCTTCAAATTTGAAATTAGTTGGTATCAGTAAATACAGTGATGCAAGAGCAAAGTAGTATGAACCATAGCTACGAAACCTGACCTGAGAACAGTTCTTCTTCTGCTTTAAGCGTTGACTTCGGGTTCTGAGTGGTGGTCCTCATGATTTGGGCACTGCAGTTGCCTTACTAACTGCTCGTGTTTGGGTGCTCTGTGGTGGAGACGGTGTTGTGTCAACGGGAACTGGGTGTCTATCTGCTGGGGTTGGGGTTAGAAGGGGTGTAGCTGGCTCTCCGTCCAACTAGGCAGGGGTACAATCTGCATGAGTGTGGGTTATGTGTGGTGGGGATGGTTCTTGGGCAAGTACAGCCGTGGTTCTACCTGCATCGACAGGTAGCACGATCTTTTCTGAAGACCATGTTTTTACTCCCACAGATACTGCCATCATCCCTCCAATTGAAATGGCTGATAAACAAGAAAAGTAATTGAATGTACAGACATTGTAAGATAGACAGGTGCAATGGATAGTAGGGAAGAAAACAGGGCATGAAATAATTCACATTTATGTTGTCTAAGCAAACAGAATAGCAGGACATAATTTCACATATATGATGGCTAATTAAAAAGGATAGCATGACACAATTTCACATGTATGATGGCTAACTAAATATGATAGAATGACATACTTCAAAATATGATGACTATGTAAATAGGATGACATGATATAACTATACGATGTGTCTATTAAAGTGGTTGGCATGCCATAAATCACAAACATGCCGTTGATGGAAACATGATGGCATGATATAATTCACGGATAGAATGACATAATTTTAAATATGTTGACTATGTAAACAGGATGAGATGATATAACTATATTATGTCTTTAGAAAATGGGTTGGCATGCCATAACTCAGATACATGTTGTCTATGTAAACATCATAGCATGACATAATTCAAATATATGATTTATATACTAAGGAAGTGAGCAGAGGGCAATCGCATATATGATGTGTCAACTAAGGAGATGGCATTCAATATTGTGTATATGATGTAAAAAACTAAGCATTGCAATACAACATATGCATTATATGAGTAATATAACCCTGCCAAGTTTGAGCATACACCTTAGGGGGATAATAGGACTGGTCATCTGCCTCTGAATCCTCCTCTGAAGAGCTATCTGTAACCAGCAAGATATCTGCTTCAGCAGGTAGCATTGTCTGCTCTGAAGACCTTGTTTTCACTCCAGATTTCTCCATCACCAATTCAAATGGCTGATGCACAGGAAGAGCAGTTGAATATACAAACATTGTCGACAAAAGCAATGAGAAATACAAAAAAAGGACGGCATGATATAATTCACATATATGACGCTTGCCTAAACAGCATGGCATTGCATAATTCACATACATAATGCCTTGCAACAAGATAACATTGCATAATTCACATATGTAATGTCTTGCAACAAGATGGCATTGCATAATTCACATATATGGTAATTAGACACTAAACAGGTGGCATTCACACAAATCATGTCTAAACTAAGCAAATGACATAGCAATGCAAGATACCATACGCATGATATGAGCAACATAACCCTGCCAAGTTAGGGCATGCACCTCGGGGAGGAAATATGACTGGTCATCTGTCTCTGAATCCTCCTCTGAGGAGCTATCAGTAACCAGCAAGACATGTGCTTTGTTAGATAGCATTGTCTGCTCTGAAGACCTTGTTTCCACTCCAGATTTTTCCATGACTGTGCCAAATGGCTGATGCACAGGAAGAGTAATTGAATGTACTAAAATTGTTGACAAATTTAACACGTAATAAAAAATGATGGCATGATATAATTCACATATAAGATGACTGGCTAACCAGGGTGGCATTGCAAAATTCACATATATGATGTCTGGCTAGACAAGATGGCATTGCATGATTCACATATACAATAAAGAAACTAAATAGATGGCATTGACACAAAGCATGTCTAAACTAAGCAGATGACATCTTTAATGTATACAGTAAGCAATGCAAGGCACCAAATGCATGATATTACCAACATCAGCATGCCAAGTTAGAGCGAAGACCTCATGGGGTAAATAGGAGTGGTCTTCTCCTTCTGAATCCCCCTCATAACAGTTATCTTCCTCTTGATTATGATCCGAAATGGGTGGAGGGGGCCGCCTTTGCGCCCACCATGGAACGACGTCTGCATGAAATTTTATTGCCACGCAAGGCTCGTCTCTTTTTCTCTACATGATCAGTTCCATTGTGTACAATAACTGGCATGCATAGGAATAAAACATAGTGTGATTATGTAAGGAGTGCATGCACAAATCCAGAGTGATGGTAGCAAACCGTGGATAGACCCAAAACCAATGATAGCAGGCAGATAATAGCTTTAGTTAAAAAATACAGATAATGGCTCCTTTAATGTTTGTTTGCACCCAACATTAAACTCATAGTAGACACCAGAGATTAACCAGATAGTAGACAGATAGTATTGATTGTTGCCCCAATATGTACCTCACAACCATTTAAAAACTCAAGTTTCAGCATTAGTTTGGAACTGACTCGGAGTCTAATAGGTGAACACGACGATAATGTAGCATGTCATCATATTAAGCGACGCATAACGTAAGCAGACACGGAAGAGTGCGACCTCTCTTGCGGACCCGTGTAGTCCTCAAGGTCATCTGCTCAGTTGATGATGGTAATGCAATTGTCGTGGCTGCCGGCGGCTGGGAAGAAGATCTGAGGCAGCGAAAGATAGTCTGGAGAGCGGATCCCTGCTGTGGTGAACCCTTCCATCGTTGGAGCAGCTGAGCTGGAGTGGAACACAGCGCCGCAGGAGCAGGACAAACCACACAAGGTTTTCTTTGACACATATCTGTAACAGAAGTAATTGAGTAAGGGCATGTTTGAATTTGAGGATTCTAACAATGCAGGGATACAAAATAGACAGGAATAGGATAGGAATGCACGTGCAAAACAGAGAATTTAAAAACACAGGATTTCTGCCAATCTGGGTGTTTGATTCACAACAATTGGAAGATCACAGGATGCAAAAAAGCATGGTGAGATTAAGTCAAACCACAAGAAAATGTATGATTATAATGCTATCATGCTACTATCTCTTAGTCTTGTGCTTGATGAATAGGAATATGAAAAGGAGGAGAAGTGGAAATTAGAATTCCTACGGTTTTTCTTTCAAGGAGACACTAAAGGAACAAATCCTACAGTTTTCCTTTGCTCCATTCCTTTGCACCAAATTCATGAAAAGTAGTACCATAGGAAACTTTCCAATTCTGATGTTTTTCATTCACTTTTCCTTTCAAGCACTGGCGATTCTAGTAGGCAGGCTTGAGCAAGGAAAATCCTACACTAAAAAAATGTTTTTGTGTACTTCTATTACTTTGGACCCAGGCCACTGCCATACTAGCTCAACTACCAGGCCCATCGACAAATGCACAGCTGAAACACGCAGAGATAAATAATGATGGCGTTCAAGAGAGTCCATCACGGATAGCTAAGTTGCCTGGTACCTCACTGCTTGTCATATAGTAGGATAAAATAATCGTATTTCCCGTTACTACGAGTGCTCAGTGGACAATATATATAACATGTAGAGTAAAAAAGAGATGCAACAAGTGTAGAACCTCTTTGGCGAAGCCATGTCGATCTCAGCGTGATTGGGTTGGCCGGTGAGGATGCTCCGGCTGACTTGGCTGTCGGAGGAGGGGAAGAAGATCTTAGGCGTCTGGAGATGGAGTCCGAGGTACTGCTCCGATGTGATGGAGGGTTTCGTCGTTGGAGCAGCTCCGGTGAGTTGTACGACGCCGAGGCTGAAGCAGGACAAGAGAGACAACGAACAACGTTAACCTGAGTGGAATTCTAATAGCATCTCCAATACATGACGTAAAATACATAACCACAAAGTGCTAGATGTAAAATACATCAGCCGCTCATCTTTGAACTTAACTGTTGAAACTGAATTTTGCTATCGAAACTGAATTTTGCTGTCGAAACTGAACGCACTGGCAAGGTGAGGCTACACGTCGGTCGTCTGACTTTTTCATCTCTGGTCAGTCGAGTTTGTAGCCGTTGGATACGAAATCAAGGGCCTGCGGTTCATCTTCAACCCCCACCCCCTGAGCCGGCCAAACAGCAGCCCCCCGCCGCCCGCGGCCGGCGGTGCGCCGCCCCGCCCGCCTCGAAAACACTCCCCACCACCGGTCCGCCGCCGCCCCGACCATCCCTCTAGGCCACCCCGTGCCGAGCTGTTTCTCGGGCGATCCCCACGCCACCGCCCC
>NC_057794.1:91585295-91626083 GCF_018294505.1 Triticum aestivum
CCCCCATCCTGAACCCTAAGATAGATAGTGGGGTATCTCTCCAGCGAGCCCCCCTCCCCGCTGCGGCTGGTTCTTCCTTCACCCTGGCAAGCCCCCCCACCACCTAAAAATTAACTGGCCCAAAAGTCGATTCAGTCGACTGAAGTGTAGATAAATCGGAGCAGCATCGCAAGCAAGAGCAAGAGCGAGAGCAGCAGCATGAGCAAGAGCAATAGCAAGAGCAGACGAGGCAGGGGACCAAGAGCAAGAGCAGAGCAGGAGCGCGAGCGAGAGCTAAAGCAGCAGCAGGTCCTACTGATGTGGACGTCGCCGCCAAGGGAGCGACACCGTGGAGGAAGTGGCCGGCGACGCCGCCGTGGATGGAGCCGCGTCGTGTCGGCTCGGGACTGAGCGCCGGCAGCATCGTGAGATCGAATCAAGAAGAAAATGCGGTGATTAGTGTACATCCTCTTTGGTGGCGCCGATTAGGCCGTAGCTTCATCCGAGGAAACGGTGATGATGATGCTCTTCCGGTGGTGCAGGTGAAGACGGCGGTGTGGGAATGGAGGTGGCGCGAAAGACGAGGGGAACATCGGGACAGCTCCTTGGAGGTGGAGGACGGGGTGGCTGAACCAGCGGGACGATGAGATCAACGATGGATCCTCATCCGGTACGGTGGATGAGGGACGTCGAGGTGTTGATGTGGACGATGTCGTCGGGGAAGAGGCTCCGGCTGGGTGGCGGACGGAGCAGAGTGTGGGGTTTCGTCGCAGGTTTTCGCGGCCTCGGTGTACGAATGGGTGGGCGGATGGGATGGCAGTGGGGAACCATGGCTTAGAGATGCGCTTGTCCGAAATGTGGGGTAAGTTACGAAAGTACCCCCACCGATTTGAGGCGGTTCTTTCGGTTCAGGGGTACCACGGGCATTTCGCGTGTCTGGATTTCACAGGAGGTGGGAGTTTTCGCGTGCGTTGTAATTTCGGAATAGCAAGGCGCAGGTTGACATGGAGGGAGTTGTCGGAGCACAACGAGACAAAGATATATCTTAAATATTTCGGGCTAACAAGGCGCGGGTTGAAGAGGCGGGAGTTTTGCAGCGCGATAGACAGAGACTCTAGCTTGAATTTTCGGCATAACAAGGCGCGGCTTGAAATTTCGGAAGAACAAGCTTAACGTGTACCCAAAAAAAGACAATTTGCACCTCAACACGCACAACACACACACAAACACCATTTAGACTAGAGTAAGGTACACGTGCATTGCACGCATGAGATTTGGCAACCAAATTATGAATAAATACCACATTATAGCATGCAAGCTTTGAGTCATATATGCATGATGTAGATGTTCGTTTAATTCTTATAGTTCATTTCATTCAACAAATAATGGCAAATCATGTAGAAAAACATTTGGGAAATTCTGATATGGAAGATTCTAGAACAAATAAGAAGTGCTTGTGTTTTGATGTTTGTGCATTATGCTTAAGTTCAACCATGGAGTCTTCTAGATTATACATGTCGCGAAATCTGGTGGAATCTAGATGATATCCAACGGCCAGTAGTGCTCGAATTTGCCATCTTTGGACCATCAGATTCGCCTCATCCAACGACCTTCTTTCAAAGTTAAAGTTACCCGCACACAATATAAAAAATATATAATATATATAGGGGTATAGATATAGATATGTGATGCAAAAGCCGCCCATCATCTCCAATTAGAATAGTGTGTCCATGCACGGATGCGACGTGGCCAAATGATGTGTGCCATCGGTATCTCAAATTCAAATCAGTCTGACCTTGTTCAATGTGTATACATTACAACATGCTCGTTTCCAAACCACACCGCGCAGATCTCCGTTATATTCATGCACGCATGGGTTTCAAACATCAGGATCTCTTATTCAAATATTTGAATTCAACTTTACATTGATTGTGACCTCACCTATTCAGCTATTCTTTTACACCCACACAGTAGTCTTCTCTTTATCATTGTATGACTAACTTTATCTCGTGCATGCATGCACACACACTACCAGTCGGCATTATCCATCGCACGCATGCAATCTTTTTCTTCAGGTCGGTATCCCATGAAGGCACACACCAACACACATCCCCCTCTCCATCATATCGGGCATTCTTTATCTCTCATGCGTGCATGCGCAACGATCGATGTTCCTCTATGTATGTGTGTATATAGCTAGGTCTTTCATAGTTTTCCACACAAATCGATCAATCGATATATCCAGTGAGGTCTCACCCTCTTCCCCACGTCCACATCGATCAATCTATATCTCTCTATATAGGATTAACATATATAGCTAATACACCCACATTAATTATGTATCCAACGTCCCCCTCTCATAATCCATGCCTTCCTCTTCATCTCTCAGACGCGTGCACAATGGCGAAGAAAGGGGGCAGTAAGGGCCCTGCCCCCCTCCCCCCTAACATCACTATATATCAAGGCTAATATGAATGTGATCATTAGACAATTGCTGCTAAAAATGGTTTAAGTTCATGAATTGACCCTCCTCGTAAAGGATTAGCAATGCTTGGCCCCTATCTCATTTATTTTTCATGGCTCCGCCACTGCACGCATCAGCGCACGTGTTCGCCCCCTCTCTTTAAATATCGATCTCCACTTGTGCATTCCTTCATAGTCTCCCTCCACTCGGCCCCTCGCACCATCTTCTAGCCCACCCACCGGATTTTGCCACATGTACAATCTAGCAGACTCCATGGTTGAACTTAAGCATAATGCACAAACCTCAAAACAACAGTGGTTCTCTTTTGTTGTAGATTCTTCCGTATCATAACTGCCCAAACATTTTTTTCTAGTTGAATTGCCATTATTTGTTTTTACTTTATGCTTTACAATGCACAATTCCATGAATCATAAAATATATTAAGGGCTTCTTTGATTCAAAGGATTCTCAAAGGAATTTTGGAGGATTCTAATCATTAGGAATTTTTCCTATCTTGGTTGTTTGATTCGTAGGATTGTAAACCATAGGAATTTTTCCATATGATTCATTTGCACTAGATTTCATAGGAAACATCCCATACACTCAAACCTCTTTGAAAGAATTCTGCGTTTTTTCTATGCACAATCAAACACTCGTACAATCCTGTAGAATTCAAGACAACATTCCACTATAATCCCATGTTTTTCCTATTCCCGCATTCTTAGCTTTTTTATAAAAACTAATTGATTTTGAATGAGATGAACAATAAGAATTAAACGAAAGGCTACATCAGGCATATATGACTTAGAGCTTACATGCTATAGTGTGGTATTTATTCATAATTTGGTTGCAAAATCTGATGCGTGCAATGCACGTGTACCTTACTAGTATTTCGAGTTTGTGCAAAACACGTAAACTAGAATACCAATGGCACGCTACACAGTGTCTCTCTTACATTTCATGAAGCCACGTGGCACATGTGTAGGCGTTGTCGCGACCTCCTTGCGTGGATTGATCACAGTGACGTGCTGCTGGTTCCAGAAGAATGTACTCGTCCTCCCTGAGCCATACTGGCGGTACATGCATGAAGCGAAGATGTGCACGCACGCCATGCACGCACTCATTCCTCGCACGCACACGCGGGTACACGGGCGGACGCAATTTTGTACCAAGATCCACCCCATGTGATAATTTGACGCGTGTAAAGTCGTTCACTTCATTGATGGTCGATTAATACAGCACATGCAAATTGAGTGGACGTGAGGGCGGAAGAAAGACATTATTACTCCACTGCGCGCATGCGAGTAGTTAAATCGTGGGTTGCTAGTAGTACTTCCATTGGTCTCCTTTGTATTTTGTGCCAATTTTTGACAGTAACATACTACTCAATATTTACGCATTTGAGCAGTGTAGTACTTGAAATTTATGTTCCGCTAAACTCATCGGGAGCTGTTTCGGGCCTCGAAACCAAAACCATCAATTAATCTTTACCTTGTTCCCATCACATTCGAAAGCCTGCTCACACCTACTAGTAGTACGTACCAAACCTGAACGTGTTCCCACTATGCAGGTATTAGTACTAGTGCTAGTACTTAGGTTATAAAAAGGGGAACTACCTAACCGAAAATCACTCTACCTTTCCTCCTCATAAGTGCTTCTTCTTCGTCCGTCATTGCCATGGCCGGTGAGCGGAGCTCTAGGTCGAGAACTACTCGTAACAAGGGAGTGGCAACCAAGGCTGCGGAAAAAAAAAGAGGGCTCACCGCCACGCAGAGACCTCAAAAGATCTCTCACGGGCAGGCAATGGCTCCCAGGAGCGCCCTAGCCGCGGAGGCGAAGATGCCGAGACGGCGGAGCTAGAGTCGTTATCCCTCGATGGCATGCCCGGTCAGCTCAATAAGCAGAAGGAGTTCATCCAAGGCTTGATGGAGTTGCTGAAGGAGAGCCTCGATGACATGCCCGCTAAGCTCAATCAGCAGGGGGAGTTGACCGCCGGCTTGGTGATGCTGCTGAAGAAGAGCATTGCCTCGGAGAAGAAGGTGACCAGCGAAATCCTGCGACTCTGGGAGGACAATGCGAAGCTCTGCCACGAGATCGACCTGTTGAAGGAGAAAAACGTCGGCTGGAAGAAGCTGCATGAGAATAGTAGTTCCTCGATGAAGATGCTGCAGGCCCTCGCCATGGAATAGAAGGAAGAGTTGGCGAAGCTCCGCATCGAGCACCTGACTGCTGTCAAGGTACGTAATATGGACGTGGAACAGATGATGAAGGCTCGCGTCGAGAAATGTCGCGTCATGGACACAATGATGAAGATGGCGGAGGAGACGCGCAAGGAGATGGAGGTCGTGCAGGCGATGAAGACGCAGTTATGACTCCACGGCGAATTAGATCATTTGGGGTGATAATCTTCCTTCTTCTTTTGCTCATGTGTTTCATCTTTTGCTTCGGGTGTTTCACCGCACGTGTCACGTTCTCTGCGAGGCATGAATAGAACAATGTTTTTTGAGGGAATGAATAGAACAATGCTAACAATGAGATGACTAGCAAATTAGATCATTTTTTATCGCCATATGCCACTGGGCTGCCGTGTTTCGTGCTCCTCCGTCGGAGTACTACTCCAGTGGAAAACTTGAGTATACCGCACGGTTCTTTGCTCCTCCTCGATCAGGTCGTCGGCGCATTTATACGAGCAGTCAAATCACAAGGCCCCGCCTTCTAGCAGTAATGAGCCGTCAAATCACAAAGGCCCTCGCCTCTCGTGAAACCGACCAAGCTAGACTGCCCCGCCCTCTAGCCTTTTAAAAAATGTATACTTTTGTACAGCAGTAGTATCGATGGATTGCGCCATGGAGCAAAACTTGAAATTAAAAAAAGGTGGTACATATAGAGAGCGCTCGTCGCCAAATTATGCATATAGTACTATTAAAAAGGCTAGTCACAATAATGGTGTCTAGCACAACCCACCCCCCAAATAAAACTAAGAGGGTGCTTGGATACGTTTTAGTCCCATGACTAAAAGTAGTGGGACTAAAACATGCTAGCCTCACCCATGCTTGGATCCAAATACTAAAAAGGCTAAAATCAAGTTAATGAGCATTTATTATCCTCCAAACCCTCCAATCCAGAACTCGCCTGTGTTAAAGGAGAGGAGTTAAATGAGTAGAGAGAGGACTAATCCACATTTTAGTAGGGGTACCCCTGACTAAAAAAATTTAGTCTCAAGACTAGTTTTAGCTCCTCTTTAGTCAGGGGTGCTTGGAACTTTAGCCTCTTAAAGAGACTATTTTTAGTCAGACTAAAATAAGTCCCTTGGATCCAAGCACCCTCTAAGCATCCTGGAATTCTTTGACAAAACTAAGCATCCTGGAATTCTTTGACAAAACTAAGCACCCTGAAATTCTTTGACAACTAAACTGCTGGCTATATGATGTTGGCCATATATATTGTACGTATATAATGTGAAGAAACGAGTGGTAGTACTATACCAACTAAAAGATGAAATGTAAGAAATACTAGTATGTACGTACTGAAGATTTAAAGTAACGAGGAGAAACATAACATAGTTCTATTGGGGGCTCAGCACAACACACCCCTAAAATTAAATTAAGCACACCTGAAATTAAACTTTGCAACTGTTTCGGTAGACACTGCATTAGAACCACCATGAGCAACGACACTGCCACCTTACTCGGAGTCCTCGCCCACATCCTCGACTTCGTCCTTGTCCCTCTCCCTCTTGGCCGATACTTCTTTGCTTGAACCGCACACTTGGCTATTGCTCTTCATCCAACCCTTGTAGATATTCAAGCAAAGGTAGCCATCCATTGCAGCATACTGGATGTGGTCTATATCTAGTACATTCCGCTGCCATGCATGACGATGAAACGTGTATGGAGGTTTCACTAGTTTACCGTACGAAGGATGAACCATGGCTCCTGCCAGGGTCAGCATTGAAGGCTGACGAGAGGGCACCAGCCGATTCTTATGGAGGTCGAAGGGATTGCCTACAACGAGGCCTATCCGACCCAGGATTTCTTTGTCGTTACCAAAGTCTACAGTAACGAATTTGACTAGGTTGCTCCCGAGGAAGTCCTTAAAATCCTGGCACTCAACATCGGCATGGCATATGTGGTAGACCAAGCATAAGTCATGCACGCAAACCTAGATCACGGCGGGCTTCTTCCTCTCTTCATCCTTTAGATCCTTCTCTCATCCCAGGACTGTGGTGTACTCAACATCTAGACCAGCGACCCACTCATCATCTGAGTTTTCGAACATGCGTCTGAAGCAAGAAAGAAATCCTTTCACCGTCGCGGAAGAACGGGTGTAGATGATGTCGAACTCATCGCCGGTGATGGTTCTAACCTTGTACTCACCGCCGATCATGGAGATTTGGGACGCCATGGATTTGGGAGGAGGGTTAGGATTAGTGGAACTGCCCTAATGTGAATGGACGGGACGACTAGGAGCGAACCGCCGTAGTATTGAAGGGCGTGCGAGGACGAGTAGGAGCGAACTGCCAGCGTGCGAACGGCAGGGTAGTGGCTTTCCATTCTCCCATGATACGGGCTTCCGAGAGCCCTTGGATCTGAGATCGAACGGTTGCATGGCGTGATTCTAGACATATGGGTGAATATCCTATCCTGGAGGGTTATTCTGCAAATTTTCAGCAACTTAGCATGCGACCATTTGATCTCAGATCCAAGGGCTGCCAGCAGCCCGTATCATGGCCGCGCCTACCACGACCGTCACGTCGCTCGCGCGGTCTCTCCCTTGGAGATTTAACACGGTGCGTTAGGCTATCTTATGTTGGCATGTCATACATAATCATCACTTAGTCACTCATACTACAACAAGGTTGGCTATAAGTGTATTTTTTGTTACTCCTCTCTATCTCTTTCTTCGTACTTAAGGAAGAAACGGTGCTAGTAAGCGCATGTATTTATTGCATTTGCCAAGGAGTGACCTCTTCCAATGAAATGGTGTTGCTAAGTTTGCTTCATTTAATTAGCTATAGACTCAAAATTGTCTTTTCACCTAGGTACACGCGCTTAGCACCGTTTCTTCCTTGGGTCACCAAACTAGTCTCTCTCTTCTTGATTAACTTGCCACATCAGACTTTATGCCTATGTGGCAAGCTTAAGCACCTGTAGGAGCAAGTAAAAGTAAGTACAATAGTGCACTTTACATGGCATTTTTGCATATGTGGAGGAAAGAGAGGCAAGGAAAAAGTGGAGAAGTGGGCTCTCATGCAAGAGCCAGCCTCTACTACATGGTGGAGCATTGGGAGAGGCACCTGTATGGAGGTGGTCAGGAATCTAGGAGACTCACGCCGGTCGTAGCACCGCAGTTAAAATGATAATGGCAAGTCAAATCACGGGGCCCCACCTGTCCAGCAGTAACTCGCTGTCAAATCACACAGCCCTACGTTTGCAGCAGCCTACTCCCTCGTCTTCTCGCGTCTCTGTCGAACCGACTAGGCGGAACTGCCCCGCCGCCTACCGCGCAGGAAAAGCCCCATCCTCGACTTTTAAATAGTATACAGTATACTAATTCTGTATCCATGGATTGCGCCCACACCATGGAGCAAAGCGTCTAGAAAACGGAGGAGACACGGTGGTCTTGCAATAGAGAAGAGGGAGAGGCGAGATGGTGGTTTTGGAATGGAGATGATGGAGAGGAGAGGAGGTGGTTTTGCAATGGAGAAGAGGGAGAGGAGCGTGCGGCAGTGATTTAGGATTGGACGAGAGGGCTGGCGCGCTCTGACTAGATCAAAATAAAAATCAATTTACCCTTCAAATAAGAAAGCGACCCCACATTAACTAGTCTCCCAATCTAAATGCAGCGCCGCTCCTCTCCTCTTCCATTTCAAAACCACCGCCCCTCCTCTCCTATTCCAGTCCAAAACCAGCGTTGCTCCTCTCCCGTTCTAATCCAAAACCAGCGCTGCTCCTCTCCTCTTCCATTCAAAAACCACCACCGGCGAGTGAAGGTGTTGTGGAGAAGTAGATCGATGGAGGAGTACAACCGATACGTGAGGATCACAGATGGTGACCCTGTGAAGCTAGCTAGGATGTTGGAGATACAGTCTTGGTTTGACACCAAGGACCAACTAGCGGCGACGGCGACATCCATGGCCAAATATCTGCAACAGAGCGAAAAGGCGGCGATACTCCCGGAGGGAGTCGCGCCGGAGTACATAGAGCTACTCCTCTGGGCCATGGAGCAAACAGATTCACCGAATCCGATCATGAGGGAGCGGTGGTGGGAGTATCGATCCCAGATGGAGCATCCACCAGAGATTGAAGGATCGAGCATCTACAGGGTACCGTTTGTGAGGGTGTCCTGCCAGAGCGAGCCGGTGGAGTCTTCGTCGACCGAACCCAACTGCAAGAGGAGAAAAGCAGTTGGCCTGACGATGCTTCCCCGCCATCATATCCCTCGCCATTCACATCGTCTCACGGGGCGGCTGTCTGCCACCGAAGAATAGGAGGGGGCTGCCCCCCCCCAACCCAATAGTCGGGCAGGTTGTGAATTGTCAGGAGGAGCTTAGGGTTGTCAGTATTTGCACGTTGTGAATTGTGTTTTGTGTTGTGTATTTTGAGAGTATTTTCAGATGTGAATGTCTTTTGAATTTCAGATTTGCAGTATTGAGCATATGAAGTATTTTATGAATTCTAGAGATCTATTTTTAGCACTTAAAAAATGTAGTTTCATAGGAGTATAAAAGAGCAGACAATGTGATTCTCAGAGAAGAAACTGCAAGTTTCAGTTTCAGATTAGAAACTGCAAGTTCAGTTTCAGATAAGAAACTGCAACTTTCAGAGGCAGAGCATTTATATTAACACGGCCTTTTCAAACAGGGTTAACATCATGTTGGAAGTTTTATTCAGGGTCGAAAATGGAACTACCAGCCAGTTAACATCATGCTGATCAACATTCATGCATAGCACATCTTCATATGATGCACAGTCAAAATGCCCACACAATGTCAAGTGTGCGAAACACACAGAAAACGAGGGACGAAGTTTTGGCAAGTGTTGGACGTGGTTTTGGGCTGCCCCGTCTAGGCTTTCATTTTTAACATGCGCAACCCACGACCTCGGATGGGAGGTCCATAGGCCTGTTTGTATTTTCTTAGGGCCGTCATGTATCGACCGGCCTATGGACCTCCCATCCGACGTTTTATTTTTGGCAGCCCAATTTATGTATTTTTTTTGAAGAAAACGCAGAGGTATGTTCTATTTTTCTATATAAGAATAGGTACGCCAGGTCCAACTTATGTTTCCCTTCTAACTATATTATATATATTTAAATTATTTTATATGTTGACTGTTTAGTTCACATACTCCCTCCTTTTCAGTTTATAGGGCTTATCTCAAAATTTTAGTTTTTCAATTTTATAAGGCTCAATTTGGTTGTTTTCCATCACATGTTCAGATTCCAAGGTGCATTAAATCATTGCATGCAAGTATTAAGAGAAAATTGACCAATGAATGTAATATATGCATTGATAAACATAATTTTTTGAGGAAAACAAGTGCATTAATTAGGTGCTTTTGCAAACTACAAAAAGTATTCCACCATTCATCATCTACCTTGGCTGGTGAGATTTTTGAATTGAGCCCTATAAACCGAAAAGGAGGGAGTAATTGGCAAATAGATCTCGCCTCCACCCCCCGCCTCCTGACTCCGGGCGCGCCTGCCCCCCTCAGCAAGTCCGCTCGTGCACCCCATGGAGTCACCGGCCATATCCACGGGGGAATGGCTGGAAGACAGGCAGAAGTACAAGATGCATCTCCCACATGTCTACAAAGCCTTCCCGCGGATGCTCCAGCCGCTCGACTCTGTCGCGCCGGTGGTGCTGCGGGAGACTCGAGGGAGGAGATGGAGGGAGCGGGCGATGCGGATCCGGGACAATGCTCTCTCCTGGACCCAGTGCACGCGCGAATGGAGGGAAGCAGAGGAGGAAGCTGCGAGGGAGGAAGCCGAGGAGGGACCGAATCCGTTCTCTCACTCACGCAGGTATGCTCGGATGTGCAAGGATCATGTGGATTGGGAGCTGCTGAATCTAGCCCTGCGGATCTACTTCGAAGGAGATTTCTCGGAGAAGCACGGGATGCACCACCCCAGTGAGCCACCGATTGCATTAGTTCGATGGGAGAGAGGAGAAGTGAATTCAGGAGATCCACGCCGTGCTGCGAGATGGGAATGCTTGACTGGACACCTGCCCACCAGCACGCCACCGGAGCCGGAGAAGGTGGCTCCCCTACCTTACCTCTCCCCCAAACCTGCAGAAGATTGAAATTAGCCTTGCAATCTACTTCAATTGAGCTGTCTGGTGGTTACTTTTGCTTCCTGAGAGACAACATTTGGCTGGAGGATGAGCAGGAACCAGGAACTCCGATGAATTTCCCCTATCACAATGGGGGGAGCACCGGTTGGGCAGTGGTACGGCCCACCTCCGCCCCAAATGGGGGCACAATCTGGGCACGCTCCTGTAATTGCCCAAGATCAATCTGCTGGTGATTCTGACTCTCAAATTGGTGGGAAATCTCAAGGCAAGAATCAGCAAAAGAAGAGATAGGACATCTAGAAAACTGCTCCTGCCCCTGCTTCAGGCCTTATGGCATACTCTGAGGTGATCTGCTACAACTGTGGGGAACCAGGACATCATTTGGATAAATGTGTCAAGCCCAAGAGTTGTTTTATCTGCAAAATGGTTACCCATAAAGTTGAGAATTGCCCTGTCAAAAGGAAAACCCACAGTTCTGCTAGATATGTTGGAAGTGATAGAAATACTGCTTACTTCCATGCAGTAGCTAACCAGAGGAGGAGGAAAACCCTCATTCACTCTCTTGATGGCCCTAATGGCCCTGTTACTGAGGTAGATGAGATGCTAAAAGTGGCTAGTGACTTCTACAAAGACCTGTTTAAGAAAGAAAACCCTTCTGGGTTCTCTCTACAAAACAATTTTTTCTCTGCTTCTGAAAAAGTCTCTCCTGCTGAAAATGAGCTGCTAGAAGCCCCCTTTTCAGAGACAGAGGTGAAGGAAGCCATTTTTAGCTCTTATCCTGATGGGGCTCCTGGTCCTGATGTGATTCCCTTCTTGTTTTACCAGCATTTTTGGGACTTGGTGAAAAATGATCTCTTAGATCTTTTCCAAGTCTTCCATAGAGGAGAGTTGGATCCAGCAACTTACTCATGGGGGGTCTGTTGGGGTCAAGTTAAATAACTGTGAAAGTGATTTTTTCCTTGCTGGTAAAGGCCTTAGGCAAGGTGACCCCATCTCCCCGCTTTTGTTTAATTTAGTAGTGGACGTTCTTACTAAAATGCTGAGCAAAGCTGCTGATCATAGTCTGATTGCAGCGCTCTGTCCTGAGGTCTGCCCTGGTGGCATCATCTGCCTTCAATATGTAGATGATACCATCCTTTTCTTAGACAATGGCTCCACACATGCTAGCAATCTGAAAACTGTTCTAACCTGGTTTGAACAAGTCTCAGGCATGAGAATCAACTACTCTAAAAGTGAACTCATCCCTATCAACATGGATGATCAGGAGTTAGCTGACTTCCTCTCTATTCTAGTCTGTAATAAACGTAACTTCCCCATTAAGTACCTAGGTATCCCTCTCCACTATGATAAACGGAGGAGAGAGGATATCCAACCCCTTCTGGATAAAATCATTAAAAGGATTGCTGGGTGGAGGGGCAAACTTCTCTCTTACAGAGGTAGATTGATCCTCATACAAGCTTGTTTGGCTAGCATTCCAGTGTATCTCCTCTCCTTCTTCAAGTTCCCTAAATAGGCAGTGAACCTCATTAATTCTCAAATGTCTCATTGCTTGTGGAATGATTTTGAGGGAAATAGGAAGCAACACCTTGCTAATTGGGTCCTAGTCTCTATGAAGAAAGATTTTGGAGGCCTAGGCATACCTAACCTCCAAGAAATTAACATCTGTCTTCTAGGGTCTTGGATTAAAAGATTCTATGAGGAAGACCTGAAACTCTGGAAGCTTCTTATTGCCCATAAATACCTAGGAAATAAACCTAATATTTTTATCCCTTCCTCCAACCCTAAGACCTCTAGATTCTGGAAAGGATTAAAATCTATTATGCATGCTGTGAAATTTGGCTACAGATGGAACATAGGGGATGGGAGCAGAACCAGGTTCTGGGAAGATAGTTGGTTTGGCACATCCCCCCTAG
This sequence comes from Triticum aestivum, assembly GCF_018294505.1. Taxonomy (NCBI): domain Eukaryota; kingdom Viridiplantae; phylum Streptophyta; class Magnoliopsida; order Poales; family Poaceae; genus Triticum; species Triticum aestivum. Next base: position 91,597,948 of record NC_057794.1, read on the forward strand.
CAGTCCAATTTTTGCCTATTTACTCTGTCCGCAATGAGCTTAACAAAAGTGTCAATGAAGTTTGGGACGGTTAATGCCTAAAACTCTCTTTAACAAAAGCATTACCTTTACTGTCGAGCCAGATGCCCTGATTTGGCAGCTGGACAATAAGGGGAAGTATTCCTCCAGCTCCCTCTATCATGTTATCAACTTTAGAGGGGTTCAACCCGTGTTTATCCCTGCTGTCTGGAAATTGAGAGTTCACCCTAAAATTCATGTATTTCTCTGGCTTCTCTCCAAAAACAAATTGATGACTAGGGATAACCTTAGGAAGAGACACATCATCAAACCCCTTGATTGTGTTTACTGCTTGGAACAAGAGTCTTTTTCTCACCTATTTTTTGAATGTATAGTTGCTAAACATCTCTGGGCCCACATTGAGGAATATTTCTCTAGTCAGATTGGCTCATCCTTCGAATATATCGCCAGATTCTGGATTGCTACCAAAAAGTGCTCAGATTTAAACACTGTTAGCTCAGCTGTCCTTTGGTGCCTCTGGAAATATAGAAATGCTATGATTTTCAGTAACACCTCCTGGATTTCCATTCCGCGGGTCTTGAGGTTGATCAGGAACATGGTGAGGAACTGGGCGATTCTCTCCTCCGGATCGGACAAGGACAAGTTGATGAGCTTCGTGGAAACCCTAACAAGATCCCTCCAGATACCGTTGGCGATCACTTGTGGCTGAACAAGGCTCGACCTGCTCTGGGGCTGGACCCGTGGGATCATCTCAAGATCTCTGATGAAGATGATGGGCACCTGGCGCCGAAAAGGAGGGACATCCACCATGCTACGCCTTCCAGCCCGGTCTCTCCGCTTGCCTACTGGTCGCCGCAGGCTGACATGACCCCTCGGCTGAAGACCATGAAGGCTTTGCTAGACCCTCCTTGTGTCATTTGAGTGCTTCTATCCACTCTGCCTTTGGCACCGTTCGGGTGATTTGTGTTATTCAGAGAACTTGTTCATCCACCCCCCTAGTTTTTAGCTTTTCTACCTTTGCTTTCGAACTGCTGTATCAGAATATGTTGTGGTTTCGTTCTCAGCAATGGAACCGGGGAGATGCTCCATGTTTTTCTAAAAAAATTATTTCATATGTTCTTATATATTATTTTTATTGTCATCATATATTTAACAGATACTTACATATGTAAGAAAACAATATCCCACATCTTATTAACTTATAGAAATAATTTCTTAACAAATAAAATCCTGGATTGTTTTGGCACGAAAATCCTAGTGATTGTGTACAAAAGCTTGGTAAGATTTAAGGACGAATGTAATAATATCACTTATTATTTAAATATAGTTATAACAAAATGCTCAGCCCCTTTTTATTTTTTGATAACATTGCTGGCCCAACCCAACATTATATTAGAATCAGCCAAGCAAAATCGTGTATTTCGAGAAAGTGCAAATGGCCTGTAATTTTTTAGGAAATAAAATAAACGGGCCGCATGGACGCTACATTATTTGTTCACCCAGCCCAGCTAATGGTTGTAATTCAAAAAAAAGATCAAATTGACTGTAAATTCTATCGCGCAAAAAAAGACTGTAAATTCTGAAAAAATGGGTTGAATACGTGCCACATTTTTGGAGGCTGAAATGTGGGCCAATAGGTCGAAGCCAATGCAAGTCGTTGTATATTTAGTCAACAAATGATTCTGACATGTTAGCCGTTGGATTTACATCCAACGACAGGCATCCATCTTCAATCTCTCGTCTTCTTCCTCCAGCGCCGCCAGGACCACCTCCCGCCTCCTGCTGCTAGCAGCTCTGCTTAGCACGCTTCGCTATGAAGCGCTACTCCACCGTTGGCCAGGCCATCCCTCCACCCCTCCACACCTCCTGTTCTTCTCCACCGACTGCCGAACCACACCGCACTAGAACCAGTTAACCCTCGTACACCTCTCCGTCTGTGACTCTACTCCCGCGTCTTCCCATCTCCAGCTCGTTGCTGTTCGGGGCCTCGCCGTCGTCCACCACCTTGGATGCGCTCGGCGCGGCGTGGTCAATGTGGTCAACGAACGACACCATCGGAAGTAGATTGTGCGTGGAGAGGCTGACAGCTGGGTCCACGTCCGCACACAAGGAAATGCCTCCTTATTACGCACAAAATAATGATTCCTCCACCTGACATTTGGGACCCACCGGAAGGGCCTCTGTATTTCAAGAAATAAAGTGCCCCCCGCTGACATGTGGGACCCACCAGCTATCTTCACACACAAGGAAGTGCCTCCTTATTACGCAAAAAATGAATATTCCCCCTGCCAGCTGGAACCCAGCATAGTGGGAGGCTGACTTGTGGGCCTACCAAGTTGACGGGGATGGAGGGCTTTGTCAACTTAGTCAATATGAACGATTCTAGCTCCTGTTACCGTACGATGTTCATCCAACGGCCGTAGTGCTTCTTCAACCTCTGGTCTTCTTGCTCCAGCCGCCCAAACCAGTGCCGGTCGTGTGCTCCTGCCTCCCGTGGCTGGCTGTGATGCCGCGGAGGCCTCATCGCCCCCTACTACTCCCACCGCTGGCCAGGCCATCTGTCAGGACCCCGACTCGATGTCACATCGATCTAGCCGGTAACACTTCATATCACTTTGCGGCCTCACGCACGGTGTTCCCACGGGTGTCGCCTTACCTTTGCCCGGGACCGTTTGCGCCTTTTGGCTCACGTATATGATAGTGTCGCTAGCATCCATATGATAAAGAGCCCGGGCTGACATGACTAGTCGTAAACCCAAAGTGGCACAGACTTACAGGGACAGGCATCCATGACCCAGCTTCGAACGTGTCGGTCATCAGCAAGTGGGTCCGGGCTGTAGCACTGGGCTAGCAGGACTCCGGTAAACCGGGCTGTAGCGGGCTAACAGGACTCCGGTACTCAAAGCGTGACATTTCCCCGAAGGGACAGACACAGGAACGAAGAAGGACACATGCCGGCCAGCCTAAGTGTTCTAGAGCAGTAGCAAGCTACCATGGCTCAGCGGTAACACTAGGAGACATTTCCCGGTAAGAGAGGCTACTAAAGATAAACAACTAGATAGTCAGATCCCACACATACCAAGCATTTCAATCACACACACAATATGCTCGATATGTGCAAATACAACGAAGCATCACAACATGACTCTACGACACAAGTACTTTATTCATTAGGCTCCGAGGAGCGAGATATTACAAACATGGGTCTCATGACCCAACACTCAGAGCATACAAGTCAAAGCACAAGCGGAAGCTATCATGTCTGAGTACAGACAACTATAAATGAAAAGGCTGAGAAGCCTGACTATCTATCAGATCCTGCCGAGGGCACAAGATCGTAGCTGAGGTAACAAGCTAAACGTCGAAGTCCACGTGAAACTACTAGCGAGACCGAAGTCTCTCTGCAAAAACATAAAATAGGCAAACGTGAGTACAAATGTACCCAGCAAGACTTACATCAGAACTAACTACATATGCATCATTTTCAACAAGGGGATGGTGGGGTTTAACTGCAGCAAGCCAGCTTTGACTCGGTGGCTATCCTAACTACGACTGCAAGCGACTCTTTTGAGGTGGCGCACACGAGTCCACATATTCACCATATCAATACACCACTATGGATCCGCTCCCGTCTCCCTACGAGAACGCCATCCATAGCACTCACGCTTATCTTGCGTATTTTAAAGTATCCACTTTCACTTGTCTATGAACTGATATAAGCAACCCAGAGGTCCTTTTCCGTGGACACGGCTATTCGAATAGATTAGGTTAACCCTGCAGGGGTGTACTTCTTCACACACGCTCTCACCACTTACCGCCGTTTACACGACATGTACTCGGCAACCTTCAAGCGGAAGCCCAACGTGGGTGTCGGCCACGGCCTGCCTAAACACTCAAGTCTCTAGTCCAGGTTTATCGCCTATTCGGGTTCCATCCATGAGGAGATCCGGCCGGAGTTTCGCTCACAGCCCCAAACGATGTGTACAGGGTCCCGTGACACCAAACGGGTGCCCGGTTTACCCGGCCACGTGCCTACCGCATCACAGCCCACCCCTACGGTCAGCGCTGCGCACGGCCTCCAGCATACTACAAACACCAGAAACTACTTGCAACTCCTGGACAGAGGACAAGGGTGATTAAGAAGCCGAGAGGGTCCATTGGTTTCGGGCCCAATGCGTGGTAGTAGCTGAATCATGGATCACAAACACAGAACTCAGTTCCTGAGGACGGCTGCAATGAGACAACCCACCATGTACTCCTACATGGCCTCTCACCGCTACCTTTACCAAATCGTGTTCACACACTTAGCTCTCACACAGTAGGACATGTTCACACGCCTCTGATTCATCCCCGATGAATCAGACCTGACTCAACTCTAAGCAGTAGCAGGCATGACAAACAAACATGAATGAGTAGGCACATCAGGGCTCAAACAACTCCTACTCATGCTAGTGGGTTTCATCTATTTACTGTGGAATGACAGGTCATGCAGAGGATAAATGGGTTCAGCTACCGCAGCAAGTAACGATATGTCGTTGTTGTCCTAATGCAGTAAAAGAGAGCAGGAGCGAGAGTGTAGGATTGTATCGGAATGAACAAGGGGGTTTTGCTTGCCTGGCACTTCTGAAGATAACATTGAGTCTTCATCAGTGTCAACGATCACATCATCGGTATCACGTCTATCGAGAGGGGACAAATACCGGCAACACAGAAAGAAACACAATCAATGCAATGCACAATATGATGCATGCTCATGACATGGCAATATGAATGTGTTTTGAGCTAATGCAACTAGCAACAGATTAAATGAAGTTGGTTTGAATACAAGATTCAAATTTAAACTCCATATGTGATTATTCAAATGCCATTTAATTGATTTGTGCTAAACAGCAGCTATAAGTTGTTCTAACATGCATGAAAATGGTACAGATGGATTCCTTGGATTTTTCTGATAATTTTTCATATATAATTTATTTAATTTGGAGTTACGGTTAAATTTCTATGATTTTTAGAAGTTTAGAATATATTCTGGAATTATTAAATCATTTAAGAATTATTTAAATTCCAGAAACATTTACTGCGTCAGCAGTGCGTCACCATGACGTCAGCAAGTCAACAGGGGTCGGTCAGGGTCAAACCTGACGTGTGGGGTCCACACGTCAGTGTCTCAGTCAACTAACCAGGTTAGTTAGCCCTAACTAACTTAGTTAGCCGGGCGGGGCCCGCATGTCAGTGGCCTACCTAATTAACTAAGTTAGTTAACACTAACTAACCTAGCACTAACTAAGCGGGCGCCTGGGCCCACACGTCAGGGGGTCAAACCCGCCGGAGTTGACCCGCGGCTTGTCGCCGGCGATGCCAGCAACGGCGGAGGGCGTCGGAAACGCTGCTCCGGCCACGGTTTGATGCGCGGGTGGGTGCTACGAGTAGCTGGCGATGTGGCGCATCCAACGGTGGCGGTGTTTGGTGCTGGGGTGGCCGGAGTTAACGGCGGCGAGCTCTTTTGCGGCCGCCGGAGCTCGGGTTTGGGCGGAGCGAGGGTACGGGGCGCTAGGGGGCTGGCTGAGGGGCTATGCGGACTCCTGGGGCAGCTAGGAGCACGCTAGGCTCGTCAGACTGGCCGCAACAGCACGTTAGTGCCACGCCCGGCGTACATGGCGGACGGCGGCGCTCGGTACGGTGGCTAGCATGGCTACTGCACGGGAAACCAACGGGGAGAGAGGGGAAACGTAGGAGAGCTCACGGAGGGGCTAGCGGAGGAGACGACGAAGTCGGGGAAGCTCTGGACGCGCCGAATCGGTGGAGTCGATCTCCGGGCACCGGAGGTGAAGACGATGATGCTCCGGTCGATTTCGGCCTCCTCTGATCGCGTGCGTCGGTGGGTAGCTCCACGGGGTCAGGGCGGAGCTCGGGTACGCAGAGAGGGGGCGAGGGAGTGGCTGTGGTTGCGGTGGTTGCGAGCGGCGGCGGCGGAGGCGTTCGGGTGTGCGAGAGGGAGAGGCGAAGGAGAGACGAAGGGGACGAGTGAGGGGGTCCAGGGGTTCGGGGCGGCGCCGAGGAGAAGGCCCGAGGCGTCGCGGTGGCGAGGGACGCAGGCAGGCAGGGAGGTGGCGTGTCGCCACGGCGCGCGCGTGCGCTGTCTCCCTCCTCTGCCTACTGGCAGAGGTAGAGGACGACTGGCACCAGGCCAGTGGGCTGGGCTGTCCACTGGGCCAGCCAGGTAAGGGCCCAGGTAAGACTCTGTTCTTTTTATTTTTATTTCTGTTCTGTTTTGTTTTCTTTTTTTTTCTTTGCCACTGTTTTCAAATTTAAACAAATTCAAAACAGTGCCAAATATCCTCTGAATAATTTATGTTGCTAGATGGACTTTTCCAACAGCACATAAAACATTTCAAAGTTATCTGAAAATATATCCCATATATTATGAATATAATTCCAGATTCAAATACAATAATGAATTAAATTCAGTGCCCAAAATATTCCACATAAATGTTCACTAATTTTGGTTTGGTCTTCAAAGCCTTGCCAAAATTATCAAACATTTATGAGGAGCCTTTTGGAGCAATGAATGAGATTTCTAGGGTTTTTGCCCCTCTTTTATTTAGGGTTTTGAGGCTTCCAATATTCCTCAATTCAAGTTTCAAAAATATAGACATGATGCACACATGAAGTTAACCTAGAGCAATGCCTGAAGCTAGGGATGTGACAACTCACCCCCACTAAACAAGAATCTCGTCTCGAGATTCAAGCGTAGGGTAAGGTGAAGGGAAACGCAACTAGTATAATCTTCACAATCCAGGGTGCACTTCAGTTGAACGTTGATTTGAACACCATCTTTGTCTTGTCGTCTTGCTCTGAGAACTTCAGCTAATCATAACAAGAAGAGGAAAGGAAAACTCTAAAAGGATCGGTCTTCTCGAAGGTCGAACAACTCAGGACTAACTCACGGAATGAGACTTAGAACCATCTCTCGGGTGAGACACGAGATACACATCAAGAGGGGTGAAAAGAAACGGATGACGAAGGTTCACCAGGTAGACAATAATTCCACATTTAAGAAGGTGGTAATCGATTGTTAACGTAGCGAGGAGTTGAATTGCCATGATACCACGACGAAACATCCTGGAGGAGGGTGATCATAGGGTATTATCTTAAGTGGCAAAAAGAATTACCTTTGATTCAGAGGTCATTGAAACTCTTCATACCAGCATAAGGCAATTCACAACGATCGTTTGGAGGGGGTCGGTAGAATGGCATACTCGGACTTGGATGATGTGGATTACCTTGTTGAAGACAACGTAATGGATGAATCTGCTTATCACTGGAAATGGAAGAGACCCATGGTAGAATGGCACATTGACGGTGCAAGCTGGGAACAAAATGCAAATGATGGGAATGATTCTGGTAACTGGGGAAGAACCCAACAATAAAGAGTGAATTCACTGTTGGAGTGGTTATAGCACAACCGAGGAAATCTGGGGCAATCCCAGTTAGTGCCGATGATAACACGTAGCGCTTGTGCGTGCTCTCAAGAACTTGAGCATTTCCATATTCATCAAGGTTTTACCAACATCCGTGTCAAGGATCCTGGCAACACAACTTGCTACCATGATGAATGGTGATGGAGGATGCAGATGCGAAGGAGGATAACACTTTCTCAGATTTCACCTTAGCGAGGCCAAGCAAATAAAATCTGGATGAACGACCGAGAGACATTTAGCACTCCGCTTCTAATGTTCCCCTTAATGTGCTAGCGTAATACACCCATAGATATGGTTTGATATCTAGAACATCAAGTAAAAGGTCGGACTTCGGGAGCAATAGAATCCATAAGGAACAGTTACGGAGGTAAATCCTACGAAATCCTTATGGGGAGGTGGCCAACTTCCTCAACCAGGATACTACAATAATAGGTCTTCCGGCTGGGTGTGTTGGCCACGACATCCACCTTACCGGTTATCGAGGGACCAATATTATAGTTCTTGGGAAATATTCCAACCATCATATCTGCCTGAGACTTAGACCTGGTTGGTGTCAGGATATTCCAGACTCATCGAGTCTAGGAAGAAAAATGAAAGTTTGCAACACAAATCGACGAGATGACGTTGCGAGATTCTCAGGAAATGAACTACGATAGCAAGCTCCAAAACATGAGCTGGTTCTGCTACAAACATGTGAACACGTTGTTCCAGACAAGCATGCCCACATGGTAGTCTTACAATAAAAACACTACCGAGTTCTGGTTGGGAGCCATCATCGAGGATATCGAAGTTCTTTCATAAGTCCGGATTAGCTCTTATGAAGATACTCCTTCTCCTTGAACAAATCAGTCGGTGGCTTGATGTGCTAGGATACACATATGGAATGAAGATGATCAGTCTATCAAACCACAGAATACTTCGCACGTGCATAACTGACTTGGGATGGTTCCAGAGGAGGCAAAAACATGCTTTCTCGAATTCACGTCAGCAACTTACATCAAACGCACGTGAATCAAAGGAAGTCACTTCTTTTATCCAAACATATACTTCATGAACGGGGCATGAAGAAAATGCTTTCGAAAGTTTCCAATGCTAACTTAATGTTCAACAACATCATGGAGGAGATAAGAATGTTGTCAATGGGCTCAACAACAACTCATCGGAATTTCCATATCACTGGACTTCCACCATCGTGTGAACACGGTGATAGCATTGGTCAGCCCCAAAAGATATAATGGTGTATGCTCGAGGGATCAACCACGAGTAAGACAACATTACGAACATCGTTGGTTCTGACTTGATTTGACGATAGCCCACACTCAAATCAAAGGGTTGATAAGACAATAGGTCCAGCAACTGATCACAGGGACCAATCGATGAAGATATCATCTTTCTTCAACACACACTACACAAGAATATCCCTTTGGAACGAACTAAGTCAGGCAAGCTTTTATCTTCCAACTCTCCAAGTCGTTGTCTAACTTAACCAACTAGCTCAGGGATATCCAACACAGATTCTTGGAGAAGGATGGTTCACAAAAACCAACTTGATCACGAGCTCAACATAGCGGTCAGGTGACAACCTGGTAATACTTCTGAGAAGATATTCAGAAAATCACGAGCCACCGGTATGTTACTAAGCTCGAGAACAATCTTGCTTTTCAGGGCAAGACGATATGATCAATAGAGCAAGAATTTGAAATAATCCTAACTCATCGATCGAGGAGTGAACCAGGAGAATGGACTAGGTAGCACGATCAATCTTAGAATGATGATTCAATAACCAACACACTAAGAATAAAATTATTGTCTTTTAACTACCCAGCAACGAGGTTGCTAGGCGTATTGATTTCACGCATCACAATTCATTTGTCGGTATTCCGATTGCATCAACACGAAGACCGAGGAATGACTAATGACGACAAGAAGTATCACTGTACCAGGAGTTCATAGGATGGTGTGCAATTCCTATAACAATCCTGATTTAAAGATGGTAATACTCCAAGGTAGAACAGAATGAAAGCTGGATTAGCAATTTGATCTGCGGAGCACAACTTCTCTGACCCAATCCTGGATATGGAAGAGGTACTGGAGTTTGTTTCTCCTAGTCATTCTGCGATGGAATGGCTTGACGGACCACAAGAGTAATAGGCATCGATAAACGAACGCACGCATACTCTTGACTATCAATTGATAGACGAGGGTCAGAATGCAACTAAAGAGAACAACTCAAAGGAACATATAATTTTCTGAGTTGTGGATGCATAGACTAGTATGTCGAACCAAGTTCAACATATTTCTCCCGGATAACCCATGCAGAAAGGTAGAACTGGCAGAGTCACGATTTATGAATGGAGAACTCCTCAAGAATAATCCTGTTGTGATATTTCAGTTCAACGAGGAACTTCTGCCATAAGTAGTTCATGGTACCTGGAAGAAGAAGATACCACGGGCTTCAAGGACTATCGCAAAGGTTACTAATAACCTAAGGGAGCTAGCAATTACTATCGACATGAAGTAAGTAGAGTGAATCTCGGGTTCAAAACCCAAGGAGTAGAATACCTACTACTAAGTGGCATCACGGGATGCTTTCGAGAATAAAAGCCAGAATCATCACACTGGGACACAAAACATGGCTAGACTACTAGATGATCCCCTGAGACACCTAGGGTCATAGTAATAACTCTAACATAAAGGTTGAGGCAGTAGAGTACCTCAACTCAACAATTTGTGTGATTAATCTGACCAAAGGCACATCGGAAACAGGAGGAAGGGATTTGCAAATGCATCAGACTGTTTGGAAACCTGGGATGACTCGGACAGCATAACGGCTGTAAATGCTCAGAAAAGATTTGAGACATTCACAAAAATGGTGGCATAACCACTCAGAAGCACAATATCAAGGTTTCGAGATCAACAGTTAACATACGGAAGTAGTAGAAACTGAACTCAAGCTTAAATCCAACAATCTTATAAGTCTACGGATTAGTAACACGTGATCCTAATAGAAAGAAGAGATAGCCTAGTTCTTAATCCCCGTAGAAGAGAAGATGATGACTCAGATCAGAAGGCCATGAGGTATAAGGAGTAAAAAGAGCCTTACGTTCCATCCCACAATCAATTCCCTTACATAACTAAAGAATTTCTAGACTCAACTTCGACCAGTTTGGCTTGGTAATCCTACAGGCAGTCAAGCTCTGATACCAACGCTGTCAGGACCCCGACTCGATGTCACATCGATCTAGCCGGTAACACTTCATATCACTTTGCGGCCTCACGCACGGTGTTCCCACGGGTGTCGCCTTACCTTTGCCCGGGACCGTTTGCGCCTTTTGGCTCACGTATATGATAGTGTCGCTAGCATCCATATGATAAAGAGTCCGGGCTGACATGACTAGTCGTAAACCCAAAGTGGCACAGACTTACAGGGACAGGCATCCATGACCCAGCTTCGAACGTGTCGGTCATCAGCAAGTGGGTCCGGGCTGTAGCACTGGGCTAGCAGGACTCCGGTAAACCGGGCTGTAGCGGGCTAACAGGACTCCGGTACTCAAAGCGTGACATTTCCCCGAAGGGACAGACACAGGAACGAAGAAGGACACATGCCGGCCAGCCTAAGTGTTCCGGAGCAGTAGCAAGCTACCATGGCTCAGTGGAAACACTAGGAGACATTTCCCGGTAAGAGAGGCTACTAAAGATAAACAACTAGATGGTCAGATCCCACACATACCAAGCATTTCAATCACACACACAATATGCTCGATATGTGCAAATACAACGAAGCATCACAACATGACTCTACGACACAAGTACTTTATTCATTAGGCTCCGAGGAGCGAGATATTACAAACATGGGTCTCATGACCCAACACTCAGAGCATACAAGTCAAAGCACAAGCGGAAGCTATCATGTCTGAGTACAGACATCTATAAATGAAAAAGGCTGAGAAGCCTGACTATCTATCAGATCCTGCCGGGGCACAAGATCGTAGCTGAGGTATCAAGCTAAACGTCGAAGTCCACGTGAAACTACTAGCGAGACCGAAGTCTCTCTGCAAAAACATAAAATAGGCAAACGTGAGTACAAATGTACCCAGCAAGACTTACATCAGAACTATCTACATATGCATCATTATCAACAAAGGGGTGGTGGGGTTTAACTGCAGCAAGCCAGCTTTGACTCGGTGGCTATCCTAAACTACGACTGCAATGTAACTCTTTTGAGGTGGCGCACACGAGTCCACATATTCACCATATCAATACACCACTATGGAATCGCTCCCGTCTCCCTACGAGAACGCCATCCATAGCACTCACACTTATCTTGCGTATTTTAGAGTATCCACTTTCACTTGTCTATGAACTGATATAAGCAACCCAGAGGTCCTTTTCCGTGGACACGGCTATTCGAATAGATTAGGTTAACCCTGCAGGGGTGTACTTCTTCACACACGCTCTCACCACTTACCGCTGTTTACACGACATGTACTCGGCAACCTTCAAGCGGAAGCCCAACGTGGGTGTCGGCCACGGCCTGCCTAAACACTCAAGTCTCTAGTCCAGGTTTATCGCCTATTCGGGTTCCATCCATGAGGAGATCCGACCGGAGTTTCGCTCACAGCCCCAAACGATGTGTACAGGGTCCCGTGACACCAAACGGGTGCCCGGTTTACCCGGCCACGTGCCTACCGCATCACAGCCCACCCCTACAGTCAGCGCTGCGCACGGCCTCCAGCATACTACAAACACCAGAAACTACTTGCAACTCCTGGACAGAGGACAAGGGTGATTAAGAAGCCGAGAGGGTCCATTGGTTTCGGGCCCAATGCGTGGTAGTAGCTGAATCATGGATCACAAACACAGAACTCAGTTCCTGAGGACGGCTGCAATGAGACAACCCACCATGTACTCCTACATGGCCTCTCACCGCTACCTTTACCAAATCGTGTTCACACACTTAGCTCTCACACAGTAGGACATGTTCACACGCCTCTGATTCATCCCCGATGAATCAGACCTGACTCAACTCTAAGCAGTAGCAGGCATGACAAACAAACATGAATGAGTAGGCACATCAGGGCTCAAACAACTCCTACTCATGCTAGTGGGTTTCATCTATTTACTGTGGAATGACAGGTCATGCAGAGGATAAATGGGTTCAGCTACCGCAGCAAGTAACGATATGTCGTTGTTGTCCTAATGCAGTAAAAGAGAGCAGGAGCGAGAGTGTAGGATTGTATCGGAATGAACAAGGGGGTTTTGCTTGCCTGGCACTTCTAAAGATAACATTGAGTCTTCATCAGTGTCAACGATCACATCATCGGTATCACGTCTATCGAGAGGGGACAAATACCGGCAACACAGAAAGAAACACAATCAATGCAATGCACAATATGATGCATGCTCATGACATGGCAATATGAATGTGTTTTGAGCTAATGCAACTAGCAACAGATTAAATGAAGTTGGTTTGAATACAAGATTCAAATTTAAACTCCATATGTGATTATTCAAATGCCATTTAATTGATTTGTGCTAAACAGCAGCTATAAGTTGTTCTAACATGCATGAAAATGGTACAGATGGATTCCTTGGATTTTTCTGATAATTTTTCATATATAATTTATTTAATTTGGAGTTACGGTTAAATTTCTATGATTTTTAGAAGTTTAGAATATATTCTGGAATTATTAAATCATTTAAGAATTATTTAAATTCCAGAAACATTTACTGCGTCAGCAGTGCGTCACCATGACGTCAGCAAGTCAACAGGGGTCGGTCAGGGTCAAACCTGACGTGTGGGGTCCACACGTCAGTGTCTCAGTCAACTAACCAGGTTAGTTAGCCCTAACTAACTTAGTTAGCCGGGCGGGGCCCGCATGTCAGTGGCCTACCTAATTAACTAAGTTAGTTAACACTAACTAACCTAGCACTAACTAAGCGGGCGCCTGGGCCCACACGTCAGGGGGTCAAACCCGCCGGAGTTGACCCGCGGCTTGTCGCCGGCGACGCCAGCAACGGCGGAGGGCGTCGGAAACGCTGCTCTGGCCACGGTTTGATGCGCGGGTGGGTGCTACGAGTAGCTGGCGATGTGGCGCATCCAACGGTGGTGGTGTTTGGTGCTGGGGTGGCCGGAGTTAACGGCGGCGAGCTCTTTTGCGGCCACCGGAGCTCGGGTTTGGGCGGAGCGAGGGTACGGGGCGCTAGGGGGCTGGCTGAGGGGCTATGCGGACTCCTGGGGCAGCTAGGAGCACGCTAGGCTCGTCGGACTGGCCGCAACAGCACGTCAGTGCCACGCCCGGCGTCCATGGCGGACGGCGGCGCTCGGTACGGTGGCTAGCATGGCTACTGCACGGGAAACCAACGGGGAGAGAGGGGAAACGTAGGAGAGCTCACGGAGGGGCTAGCGGAGGAGACGACGAAGTCGGGGAAGCTCTGGACGCGCCGAATCGGTGGAGTCGATCTCCGGGCACCGGAGGTGAAGACGATGATGCTCCGGTCGATTTCGGCCTCCTCTGATCGCGTGCGTCGGTGGGTAGCTCCACGGGGTCAGGGCGGAGCTCGGGTACGCAGAGAGGGGGCGAGGGAGTGGCTGTGGTTGCGGTGGTTGCGAGCGGCGGCGGCGGAGGCGTTCGGGTGTGCGAGAGGGAGAGGCGAAGGAGAGACGAAGGGGACGAGTGAGGGGGTCCAGGGGTTCGGGGCGGCGCCGAGGAGAAGGCCCGAGGCGTCGCGGTGGCGAGGGACGCAGGCAGGCAGGGAGGTGGCGTGTCGCCACGGCGCGCGCGTGCGCTGTCTCCCTCCTCTGCCTACTGGCAGAGGTAGAGGACGACTGGCACCAGGCCAGTGGGCTGGGCTGTCCACTGGGCCAGCCAGGTAAGGGCCCAGGTAAGACTCTGTTCTTTTTATTTTTATTTCTGTTCTGTTTTGTTTTATTTTTTTTTCTTTGCCACTGTTTTCAAATTTAAACAAATTCAAAACAGTGCCAAATATCCTCTGAATAATTTATGTTGCTAGATGGACTTTTCCAACAGCACATAAAACATTTCAAAGTTATCTGAAAATATATCCCATATATTATGAATATAATTCCAGATTCAAATACAATAATGAATTAAATTCAGTGCCCAAAATATTCCACATAAATGTTCACTAATTTTGGTTTGGTCTTCAAAGCCTTGCCAAAATTATCAAACATTTATGAGGAGCCTTTTGGAGCAATGAATGAGATTTCTAGGGTTTTTGCCCCTCTTTTATTTAGGGTTTTGAGGCTTCCAATATTCCTCAATTCAAGTTTCAAAAATATAGACATGATACACACATGAAGTTAACCTAGAGCAATGCCTGAAGCTAGGGATGTGACACCATCCCTCTACTCACCCACACCCCCTGTTAATCTGCGGCGACAACAGCCTCACACCGCAGCCGAACTAGTGAACCCTCGTACTCCTCTTCGCGTGGGCATCCACTGCTGCGTCGTCCCCGGCTCCGAGTCGTCCCCTTCCTAGTCCTCGTCGTCGTCCACCGCCCTGGTGCTCTCGACGCGGCGTGGTCAACGTGGTCAACGACCGACTTCCATCGAAAGAGTACTGTACGTGCAGAGGCTGACAGCTGGGTCCACGGCAGCTGCAAGGAAGTGCCTCCTTATTAAGCGGAAAATAATTATTCCTCCACCTGACAGCAGGGACCCACCAGACGGGCCACCAGTATTTTGCGAAAAAAATCATTTCCCCCTGACTGCTGGGACCCACCGGACGGGCCACCGTATTTTGTGAAAAAAATGTTGCCCCCACTGTCAGCTCGGACCCACCGGAAGTGCCTCCTTATTACGCACAAAAAAATGAATACCCCCCCAGCTAGCTAGGACCCACCTTGCTGGGAGGCTGACTTGTGGGCCTACTAAGTTGACGGGGATGAAGGACTTTGTCAACTTAGTCAATATGAACGATTCTAGCTCCAGTGACCGTACCTCTGGTCTTCTTTCTCCAGCCGCCCAAAGCAGTGCTGGTCGTGCCGCATGCTCCTGCCTCCCCTAGCCGACTGTGTTGCCGCAGAGGCCTCACCACCCCCTACTATTCCCACCGCTGGCCAGGCCCTGCGGCGATGGCAGCCTCACATCGCAGCTGAACCAGTGAACCCTCGTAGTCCTCTCCGCGCGGGCTTCCACTGCCACGTCGTCCCCTTCCTAGGCCTCACCATCGTCCACCGCCGTGGTGCTCTCTGCGCGACGTGGTCAACGTGGTCAAGGAACGAATTCCATCGGAAGAGTACTATACGTGGAGAGGATGACAGCTGGGTCCATGGCCACAGCCCAGTTTTATTGTGATTTTCCAAGTAAGTCGCTTTATCAAGCCTGTTGGGCTGCAAATCTTTCAAGACGAGGAGAGCTTTCATTCGGCTGGCCGAGAAAATGGCCCATCAGTAATGAGAAATGGGTTGCACATTTTTAAAACACATCAAACCGGCAATTCATTTCAAATATCTTTTTTTCATTTCAAGATTTTAAATTACATTAATTGTTATGCGTGGAGAATTTGTTGGATTTTATATTGATATACATTTATTTTTAAAATCAGTTTGAATGTGAGTCGAAATTTCAGGATTAAAAACAATTCGGACCGCACCGTAATATGCAAAATTTCATATAATTTTTTAACCGTTGCCACAATATGGGCTGCAATGCTAACAAAAAGAATATGGGCTCCAAAAAAACCTTAAGAATTAGCAAATGGGCTGTAAATTATTAGAAATAATGGCAGATGGGTTGTATGCTGTTTTCCACAGATTTGAGGCTTTCCTAAAAAAAGGTTGACGCACAAGCACTGACTGTTGGATGTCCATCCAACGGCCGTCGTGCTTCTTCAATCTCTGCTCTTCCTGCTCCAGCCGCTCAAACAAGCGCCGGCGGGACTGCCTGCTCCCTCCTCCTCGCGGCCGGCTGTGCTGCCGCGCAGGCCTCACCGCCCGACCGTACTCCCACCGCTGGCCTATCCATCCCTCTACTCACCCACACCTATTGTTATTCTCCCGCGACGGCAGACGAACCAGTAAAACCTCGTACAGTCGTACTCCCCTCCGCATGGGAAACAACTGCCAGGTCTTCCCTGCCTCCGTGTCGTCCCCTTCCTAGGCCTCGCCGTCGTCCACTGCCCTGGTGCTCTCGGTGCAGCGTGGTCAACGTGGTCAAGGAATGACTTCCATCGGACGTGGACTGTACGTGGAGAGGCTGATAGCTGGGTCCACGGCGGCAGCAAGGAAGTGCCTCCTTATTACGCGGAAAATAATGATTCCTCCACCGGACAGCAGGGACCCACCGGACGGGACACCGTATTTCACAAAAAAAACGTTTCCCCCCAACTGCTGTGACCCACTAGCTACACCTTCGCACGCAAGGAAGTGCGTCCGGGCAAAAAAAAATGATTCACCCCGCTGACTGCTGGGACCCACCAACTACATCTTCGCATGCAAGGAAGTGCGTCCGGGCAAATAAAACAAAACGATTCGCCCCCCTGACTGCTGGGACCCACCAGCCCCCGACTGCTGGGACCCACCAGCTACATCTTTGCATGCAAGGAAGTGCGTCCGGGCAAAAAAACGATTCGCCCCCTGACTGCTGGGACCCACCAGCTACATCTTCGTAGGCAAGGAAGTGCCTGACAGTCAGGACCCACCTGGTCGAAGCGTACATGGCATTGTCATTCTGGTCGCGAACGTGTATGTACATATATACTGGTGGATGTAGAGGCGCGCATGTGTCGTACTAGAGGCGGCCAGGGTGCAAGAAAGAAAATACGGCCACGTATGTCTACATACGGGCGGGGTCTCGAACGCCTACTCGCGCATACGTACGGCGAGGGCTCGTGTACATGGATGGGTCAGAACAGAGAAATAGTGTCATCATCGTGTTCATTGGGAGGCAACAGAATGTGTGGTCGTGTTCATCGGGAGGGCTTGTACGGAAGAGGCGATGGAAACGAGGCCTGGCGTACCGCACAACGGAGGAAACGGACCTCCTACGGTCGAAACGGGGGTCCTGTTGATCGGGAGGGGTGTGGCGTACCGCAAAATGGAGGAAACAGACCTCCTACGGTCGAAACGGGGGTCCTGTTGATCGGGAGGGGTGTGGCGTACCGCAAAACAGAGGAAACGGACTTGTGTTGGAGCGCTACGGTCGAAACGGGGGTCCTGTTCATCGGGAGGGGTGTGGCGTACCGCAAAACGAGACTCCACGGGATACTGTACATCTCCACCGTCGACCCCCTCTAGCCTCCACGAGCTACTGTTCATCCACCGTCGACCTCCTCCAGCCTCCACGGGCTCCTGTTCATCCAGCCTCCACCGCACGCTACTCCACCGGCTACTGTTCAACCACACCTCCACCATCTACTGTTCATCCAGCCCTCCACACCACGGGGTCCTGTTCAACCACCCCTCCATGGGCACCCCTCCACCGTCTACTGTTCATCCTGCCCTCCACACCACGAGGTCTTGTTCATCCACCCCTCCATGGGCACCCCTCCATCGTCTACTGTTCATCCAGCCCTCCACCACACCACGGGGTCCTGTTCATCCAGAGGCAACGCCACCGCTCACTGTTCATCCCATCAATCAGCTTCAGTTAGCAGCAGTAGCCAAGGAATCGTTCGATTGGGTTCAGTTAACAGCCATCGATCGATCGCTCGGGTTCAGTAATGCGTAGCCTGCAATGCAATCGCTCGGGTTTAGTTAGAGCCCAACGCCTCGCTCGGGTTCAGTTAGAGCCAACGCATCGCACACACGCGCGTACATGTACGAGAGAAACGCGCATCGCTCGGCCCCCGACCTCCCACCATAACCAGGAACTCCCCGAAATTTTCCTCCCCCTTGCTTCTACCACGGTTTTTTTCGTCATGGACGGCCCAAAGAATGTCATGCAGCTGCGTCTCTGGCCCGCCCAGGACGAAAAGCCCATTTTCTGTCATGATTTTTTGTCATAGAAGTAGGAGCCCACCACATCTATGATGATACCGGATTTTGTCACAATTATCGTCATAGAAGTGTCATATGTATGACAGAAAAAAAATCGTTCGTCCCAAAATGTCACGGATGTGTCTTTTTTTTGTAGTGTTCCGTCGGTAACTTTAATTGGAGCTATATTTTTATTCACCACATGATATGTGTTTTGCTTGGAGCATCAATTTATTTTGTTAGAATTTTCTTGCTGTTATTTAGAACAATGTTTTGCATCTTTTATTTCAATAAAAGTGGCATTGTTAGCCTTTACTAAGCCTATTTTAGAAGTCCACATGTTGCTGTTTGAAAACGGAAAGTTTACCGCTGTTGAAATAATTCAGAATGTGATAAAATGTTGAAACCTTTTGCATATTAAGATCTGGTAAATTTACTACAGTGGGAATTTTCTTTCATAATTGTTGGAGCTAGGGAAGTATGGATGTTGCTTGATTCTTTACAGACTATCCTGTTTAGGCAGATTGCTGTTATGTTTGCATTGATTGCATATGTTTGCTTCTTTAATGATTCTATTTGAGGATAGGACTATTAAATATGCAGAGGCATTTAGTATGCAATTTTGAATAATAATTTTAGTGATTTTCTACAGTAGAGTATGATAAGGTTTTGGCAATGGTTCATACTAACTTATCTCACGAGTCCTTGTTGAGTTTTGTGTGGATGAAGCTTTTGAGATTTAGGGAGACCATGATATCAGAGGAATTAAGGAGACACAAAAGCTCAAGCTTGGGGATGCCCAAGGCATCCCAATATAATATTTCAAGAAGTCTCAAGCATCTAAGCTTGGGGATGCCCCGGTTGGCATCCCACCTTTCTTCTCCAACAACTATCGGTTAGTTTCAGTTGATCCTAAGTTTTTGCTTCTTCACATGATGTTTGCCATTCTTAGAATGTCATTTTTATTTTGTTTTGCTTTTTGTTTGAATAAAATACCAAGATCTGAAATTATTAAATATTAGAGAGTCTTCACATAGTTGCGTAATTATTCAACTACTCATTGATCTTCACTTATATCCTTCGGAGTAGTTTGTCATTTGCTCTAGTGCTTCACTTATATCTTTTAGAGCATGGTGGTAGTTTTATTTTGAAGAAATAGATGAATTCTCATGCTTCACTTAGATTATTTTGAGAGTCTTAAATAGCATGGTAATTTGCTTAAAATCCTAATATGCTAGGTATTCAAGAATAATAAAATTCTCTTATGAGTGTGTTGAATACTAAGAGAAGTTTGATACTTGATAATTGTTTTGAGATATGGAGATGGTGATATTAGAGTCATGCTAGTTGAGTAGTTGTGAATTTGAGAGATACTTGTGTTGAAGTTTGTGATTCCCGTAGCATGCACATATGGTGAACCGTTATGTCATGAAGTCGGAGCATGATTTATTTATTGGTTGTCTTCCTTATGAGTGGCGGTCGGGGACGAGCGATGGTCTTTTCCTACCAATCTATCCCCCTAGGAGCATGCGCGTAATACTTTGCTTTGATAACTTGTAGATTTTTGCAATAAGTATATGAGTTCTTTATGACTAATGTTGAGTCCATGGATTATACGCACTCTCACCCTTCCACCTTTGCTAGCCTCTCTAATACCACATACCTTTCACCGGTATCATACACCCACCATATACCTTCCTCAAAACAGCCACCATACCTACCTATTATGGCATTTCCATAGCCATTCCGAGATATATTGCCATGCAACTTTCCACCATTCCATTTATTATGACACGCTCCATCATTGTCATATTGCTTTCCATGATCATGTAGTTGACATTGTATTTGTGGCAAAGCCACCGTTCATAATTCTTTCATACATGTCACTCATGCATCATTGCACATCCCGGTACACCGCCGGAGGCATTCATATAGAGTCATATCTTGTTCTAAGTATCGAGTTGTAATTCTTGAGTTGTAAGTAAATAAAAGTGTGATGATCATCATTATTAGAGCATTGTCCCAGTGAGGAAAGGATGATGGAGACTATGATTCCCCCACAAGTCGGGATGAGACTCCGGACGAAAATAAATAAATAAAAGAGGCCAAAGAAGCCCAAATAAAAAAGAGAAAAGAGGCCATAAAAAAGAGAAGGCCCAAAAAATAAAAATAAAAATAAATGAGAGAAAAAGAGAGAAGGGGCAATGCTACTATCCTTTTACCACACTTGTGCTTCAAAGTAGCACCATGATCTTCATGATAGAGAGTCTCCTATGTTGTCACTTTCATATACTAGTGGGAATCTTTCATTATAGAACTTGGCTGGTATATTCCAATGATGGGCTTCCTCAAAATGCCCTAGGTCTTCGTGAGCAAGCAAGTTCGATGCACACCCACTAGTTTCTTTTGTTGAGCTTTCATATACTTATAGCTCTAGTGCATCTGTTGCATGGCAATCCCTACTCACTCACATTGATATCTATTGATGGGCATCTCCATAGCCCGTTGATACGCCTAGTTGATGTGAGACTATCTTCCCCCTTTTTGTCTTCTCCACAACCACCATTCTATTCCACCTATAGTGCTATGTCCATGGCTCATGCTCATATATTGCGTGAATATTGAAAAAGTGTGAGAACATCAAAAGTATGAAACAATTGCTTGGCTTGTCATCGGGGTTGTGCATGATTTAAAAACTTTGTGTGGTGAAGATAGAGCATAGCCAAACTATATGATTTTGTAGGGATAGCTTTCTTTGGCCATGATATTTTGAGAAGATATAATTGCTTAGTTAGTATGCTTGAAGTATTATTATTTTTATGTCAATATGAACTTTTGTCTTGAATCTTTCGAATCTGAATATTCATATCACAAGTAAGAAGAATTACATTGAAATTATGCCAACTAGCATTCCACATCAAAAATTATCTTTTTATCATTTACCTACTCGAGGACGAGCAGGAATTAAGCTTGGGGATGCTTGATACGTCTCCAATGTATCTATAATTTTTGATTGCTCCATGCTATATTATCTACTGTTTTGGGCAATATTGGGCTTTATTTTCCACTTTTATATTATTTTTGGGACTAACCTATTAACCGGAGGCCCAGCCCATATTTGTTGTTTTATGCCTATTTTAGTGTTTCGAAGAAAAGGAATATGAAACGGAGTCGAAACGGAACGAAATCAACTGGAGAAGTTATTTTTGGAACGAAAGCCACCAGATAGGCTTGGACTCCATGTCAGGAGATACGGGAGGTGCTCACGAGGGTGGGCGGTGCCCCCCTAGGGCGCGCCCCCTACCTCGTGGGGCCCCCGTGGCTCCTCTGACGTACTTCCTGCACCCATATATATCGTCATACCCAAAAACTTCCAGAACAGAGAATAGATCGGGAGTTCCGCCGCCAGAAGCCTTCGTAGCCACCGAAAACAAATCTAGACTCATTCTGGTACCCTGCCGGAGGGGGCAATCCTTCTCCGGTGGCCATCTTCATCATCCCGGTGCTCTCCATGACGAGGAGGGAGTAGTTCTCCCTCGGGGCTGAGGGTATGTACCAGTAGCTATGTGTTTGATCTCTCTCTCTCTCGTGTTCTTGATTTGGCATGATCTTGATGTATTGCGAGCTTTGCTATTATAGTTGGATCTTATGTTTCTCCTCCCCCTCTTCTCTCTTGTAATGAATTGAGTTTCCCCTTTGAAGTAATATTATCGGATTGAGTCTTTAAAAATTTGAGAACACTTGATGTATGTCTTGCCGTGGATATCTGTGGTGACAATGGGATACCACGTGCCACTTGGCATATGTTTTGGTGACCAACTTGCGGGTTCCGCCCATGAACCTATGCATAGGGGTTGGCACACGTTTTCGTTGTGATTCTCCGGTAGAAACTTTGGGGCACTCTTTGAGGTCCTTTGTGTTGGTTGAATAGATGAATCTGAGATTGTGTGATGCATATCGTATAATCATACCCACGGATACTTGAGGTGACATTGGAGTATCTAGGTGACATTAGGGTTTTTGTTGATTTGTGTCTTAAGGTGTTATTCTAGTATGAACTCTAGGGCTGTTTGTGACACTTATAGGAATAACCCAACGGATTGATTGGAAAGAATAACTTTGAGGTGGTTTCATACCCTACCATAATCTCTTCATTTGTTCTCCGCTATTGGTGACTTTGGAGTGACTCTTTTTTGCATGTTGAGGGATAGTTTTATGATCCAATTATGTTAGTATTGTTGAGGGAACTTACACTAGTGAAAGTATGAACCCTAGGCCTTATTTCCTATCATTGCAATACCGTTTACGCTCACTTTTATCATTAGTTACCTTGCTGTTTTTATAATTTCAGATTACAAATACTATTATCTACTATCCATATACCACTTGTATCACCATCTCTTCGCCGAACTAGTGCACCTGTACAATTTACCATTGTATTGGGTGTGTTGGGGACACAAGAGACTCTTTGTTATTTGGTTGTAGGGTTGCTTGAGAGAGACCATCTTCATCCTACGCCTCCCACAGATTGATAAACCTTAGGTTATCCACTTGAGGGAAATTTGCTACTGTCCTACAAACCTCTGCACTTGGAGGCCCAACAACATCTACAAGAAGAAGGTTGTGTAGTAGACATCACTCTAACATTAGGATTCCGTGACCACATTCACCCCAAAGCTGGATAAGCCATAATTTTTCCTTAGAATAGTATTCTGGATAGTACACGCACTGTCGTGATGACAACGAAGTGGTATCCATCGTACCTCATTCATTATGCATGTTTCATCATGAATGATCTTTGTTTTTACAAATTCTCAATGTTGAACTACCCCCTGTTACTTGTTAGCAGGATGGTTAGACTCGCTGGTTGTGGCTGTGGTGCCAACGATCCACCACCGCCCGAATTCTTTGCTGGAATGATACAACAGTTTGAGCTGAATCGTCAATTCATGGAAGGAATGATGGCTCAGTTTCCTCGTCCGAACATGAATCAATAGCCAACCCCAGGAACTCTGCAGGACTTCATGCGTCTCAACCCAACTATTTACCACAGCTCAACTCAACCCCTTGATGCTGATGACTGGCTCCGCGACATCACATATGAAATGGAGTCTGCTAGTGTGGCCCCTGCTAGCTATGTCACCTTTGCATCTTTCTTTCTGAAGGGTCCCGCTGCTCAATGGTGGGACGGCCACAGGCGTACCCTACCTGCTGGAACGGTCATCACTTGGTCGGATTTCCAAGCTGCCTTCCGTGCCCGCTTCATTCCTCGGGGAATCATGGACAAGAAGAAGCGAGATTTCCGCAACCTCGCCCAAGGCAACAATACTATAGATGCTTATCAGCAGGAATTTTTGGACTTGTCTCGTTATGCTGAAGAAGACATTGCAACTGATGCTCGTAGGCAAGAAAAGTTCTGTGATGGACTTCACCCTGATATTAAGCTAGCACTGCTCGCTCATGACTTTGCCGACTTCGCCACCTTGGTGAACAAGGCTATTCAGGTTGAGACTGGTCTTCAGGAACACCAGGGATCCCTTAGGCGCACCCATGATGCTGGCTCATCTTCGGGCCCGTCAGCGCAGAAGCGTCGGATATGGATTCCCCACAACATGTATCGTCCAGCTGTACCTGCACCAAGACAGTCCCATGTTGCACCTCGTTTGCCTCCTCCGCCAACGAGGCAGCCTCTTCCGACTGCACCACCCCAAGCGCCTGCTATCAATCCCAATGATGGTATGTGCTTCAGATGTGGCCGTCCAGGTCACCTTGCCAAAGAGTGCAATCAGAAAAGGAACCAGCTGGCTTTGCCTTCAACTGGCTGTAACAACCAGCCCCACAACAACAATGCCAGACCTTATGGTCATGGTCAGGCTAATCATGTTGATCTGAATGAAGCTCAAGACCAGCCTGCTACTGTGATGGGTACTCTCCTTGTTAATTCAGTACCAGCATCTGTTTTATTTGATTCGGGAGCATCGCATTCATTCATGTCAGAAAATTTTGCATATGCACACGACATTCAATGTGAGCCCATGAACACTCCGATAGTGGTACGCACCCCTGCGGGTCAATGTCGAAGTACCATGATTGGTTGCGACGTCCCCGTTGAAATTGAAGGGTTGGAATTTCATGTTTCTCCCATTATTCTGGAGTCTTCCAACATTGACCTCATTCTGGGAATGGAATGGTTGAAAGCATATACTGCCTCCATCGTTTGTGCCACCAAAGTCGTTCATCTCCTACATCCTTTCGATGAGATAGTAAGCTACCATGCTCAGATTGTTCAAAACGCTGAAGCACTACTTTATGCTTTGAATGTGTTGAACGCGGCACCTCTTGAGGGAATTGAAAAGATCACAGTTGTTCGCGACTTCCTATACATCTTTCCAGAAAAACTTCCAGGAATACCTCCTACTCGGGCTGTCGAGTTCGTCATCGACTTGAAACCAGGCACCGTTCCTATTGCCAAACGACCCTACAAGATGCCGCCTCACGAACTCCTTGAACTTAAGGAGGAAATCGACAAATCTCTTCGCAGTGGTTTCATTCGTCCAAGTTCCACAGCTTGGGGAGCACCTTCTCTCTTTTTGAAGAAGAAGGATGGAACGAACCGTTTGGTCCAAAACTATCGTCCTATCAACCAAGCTACAATTCAGAACAAATATCCGCTTCCTCAGATCAGTGATCTGTATGATCAACTTGCTGGTTCATCAATATTCTCTAAACTCGACTTGAGGTTGGGTTACCACCAGATCCGTGTTCGTGAAGAGGATATTCCAAAGACCACATTCGTCACTCGTTATGGTTCTTACGAGTACACCATCATGTCTTTTGGCTTGACCAATGCTCCAGCCACATTCTCTTGTCTGATGAACTATATATTCATGGATTACCTCGACAAGTTCGTCGTAGTCTATCTGGATGATATCCTGGTATATTCAAAGAACAAAGAAGAACATGCTGAACACCTCCAACTTGTTCTAGAGAAGCTTCGAGAACATCAACTTTATGCCAAGTATTCCAAGTGCGAATTCTGGTTACCCGAAGTCACCTACCTTGGTCATGTCATCTCCAAGGACGGTATTGCCATCAACCCAGAGCGCGTTCAGGCTATTCTTGACTGGACCCCTCCGAAGACTGTCAAGCAAGTCAGAAGCTTTCTCGGTCTAGCCAGCTATTGTCGCCGCTTTGTCGAGAACTTCTCCAAGATCACCAAGCCACTGACCAATCTGCTTCACAAAGGAGTTAAGTTCGATTGGACAGACAAATGTCAGGAAAGTTTCCAGGCACTCAAAGACAAGCTGACATCTGCCCTAGTGCTTGCTCCCCCTGATTCTCGCAAGGACTTTGTCATCTATTGCGATGCTTCACGTCAAGGATTAGGATGTGTCCTAATGCAAGAGCACAGAGTGATTGCTTATGCCTCTCGTTAAGTGCGTCCTCATGAAGAGAACTACCCAGTTCATGACCTTGAGCTTGCTGCGATTATCTGTGCATTGAAGCTATGGCGACAGTACCTTCTCGGTAATCGTTGCGAGATCTTCACTGATCATCAGAGTCTGAAGTATTTTTTTACTCAGCCAGATCTGAACCTCCGCCAGCAGCGATGGATGGAAGCTATTGCTGACTACAACTACGGTATATCTTATACACCTAGCAAGGCTAATGTAATGGCCGATGCCCTGAGCCATAAGTCTTATTGCAACAATCACATGGCCTTCAAAGCTCAACCCCGCCTTTATGAAGAGCTATGCAAGCTGAACCTTCAACTAGTTCCACAAGGTTCTCTGAATAACCTTGTCCTGGAACCAACTCTGCTGAAAGCAATTAAGTCTGCTCAAGCCAAAGATGCTCATGTGGATTTGATGAAAAAGGATCTTGCCTTAGAGAAATCCAGAGATTTCTCACTTGTTGAAGATGGAACCTTATACTTCAGAGATTGCATTGTCGTACCCCGGTTCGAGCTTATGACAGAGAAGGTGATGAAAGAAGCGCATGACACCCCTCTCTCTATTCATCCGGGAAGTACCAAGATGTACTTAGACATTCGTCAGAAATATTGGTGGTCCAAGATGAAGCAAGATATTGCTCGATATATCGAAGAATGTGATGTTTGTTGTCACGTCAAAGCAGAACATCAGAAACCAGCTGGACTTCTACAACCGCTTCCGATTCCTGAATGGAAGTGGGATAAGATTCAGATGGACTTTGTCACTGGCCTTCCCAAGTCTCAGAAAGGTAACGATGCTATTTTTGTCGTCATAGACCAATTCTCGAAGGTTGCTCACTTTATGCCAGTCAAGGAGACTATCACTGCTAGTCAATTAGCAAACTTGTATATCTCCTAGATTGTGCCACACCACGGCATTATGAAGGAGATCAGTTCAGACCGTGGCAGTTTATTCACTTCGAAGTTCTGGGATAGTTTCCAAGAGGCAATGGGAACTCATATTACCTGGAGCACTACTTATCATCCCCAATCCCAAGGCCAAGTCGAGCGAGTCAATCAAATTCTTGAAGACATGCTTCGAGCTTGTGTTATTTCTTTCGGCAAGAAGTGCGAAGAATCTCTCCCTTATGCGGAGTTCTCTTATAACAACAGCTATCAAGCCAGCTTGAAGATGGCACCCTTTGAAGTGCTTTATGGACGTAAGTGCCGAACCCCTCTGAATTGGTCAGAAACTGGGGAATGGACGCTCATTGGTCCAGACATTATTCAACAAGCTGAAGAGCAGGTTCGCATTGTCCGGGATAATCTGAAGGTGGCCCAGTCCCGCCAAAAGAGCAACTATGACCGGAAACACTAGGGTTTAACTAATCAACCCGGTGAACAAGCTTATCTGCGTGTCACTCCTTTGAGAGGCACTCATCGGTTCGGAGTCAAGGGCAAGCTAGCTCCGCGCTACATTGGTCCTTTTCGCATTCTGGCTCATCGTGGACTGGTGTCTTATCAATTGGAGTTGCCACCTCAGTTCTCTCACGTCCATGACGTCTTCCACGTGTCGCAACTTCGTTGTTGCTTCAAGGGTCCGAAACGTGAAGTGGATCCGGAATTGATTGAAGTTCAAGATGATCTCACATACAAGGAGCATCCAATCTGCATTCTTGAAGAAGCTGAACGTCGAACACGCCAGAAGGTTACCAAGTTCCTCAAGGTGCAATGGTCAAATCATTCTAAAGACGAAGCCACTTGGGAACGCGAGGATAACCTCCATGCTGAATACCCCGATATGTTCCCTTCTACCTCTTCATTCTCGGGACGAGAATTTCTTTTAGAGGAGGAGAGTTATAACACCCCGGTGTAATGATGCTATAGTAATCCTAGAGATCAAGCTAATCATTTTGCTATAACAGTGCTTAGTCACTTTGATCAATATTCCTTTTCAAATTCCAGTTGAATTCAACTTCAAAATTTTGTGTGAAATTCAAAATGCTCAAACATGAAAACTAAAATGTTCATCATGTGTAAAATATTCTCCTGGTAATATTGGTGGTGACCCAACATTTTTGCAAAATGCCTGTGTGGCCTAAAATAGCTAAAACAGAAAAGCTTTAAAAAGGAAAAAGGAAAAGGAAAAGCCCCCCCCCCTCAACTGGGCCAACTGGCCCAGCTGGCCATCGCGCCCCCCCATGGGCCTCAGCCCACCTGGCAGCCCAACAGGCCATGTGGCCCACTCCCCCTCCCCTGTC
>NC_057794.1:91626344-91628109 GCF_018294505.1 Triticum aestivum
GCGTCGCCGCCGAACCACCTCGCCGTCGACGAGGAGGATAAGGTCAACCCCTCCCCTCGGTCCTCTCCCCTGCGCCCCACTCACTCCCCCGCTCTCCACTGATGCCCACTCTACCTCTCCCTCTTCCCACCAGATCCTCCTCGCCCAGATCCGCCACGGCCACCATCGCAGTCGCCATGGCCGGCACCGTCTACGCGCTCTCCGCTGTCCCCTTAACCTAGGACCGCGCCAAGGGCTCCGTCGTTGATCTCTCCTTCGCCCATGACCAGCCCCTCGAGCTCGGCACCCCTGCTTCAACTCCGACGCCAGCTTCTTCTTCCTCGGCAGCCACCGGCGTTCCTCTGCGATTCCGGCGCCCTGCTGCTCCTAACCTCCCAACAAGCCACCGTGTGCTCCTACGTAAGCTCCCTGACCTTTCCCCTATGCTAGCGTCGTCTATCTCGCCCCCCTAGTTGTCGTCGCCATTGGTGCTGCCCCGCCGCCATGGTGAAGCTCGTCGCAGTGGCCGCCGTTGCCGTAGCTCGCGTCCAAGCTCGTAGTCGAGCTCGTGAGGTTCCCAGGAGACCAACGCGCATGCGCGCGAGCCTCCCCGTGCCTCCTAGCATAGCCTCCGTCGAGGTCTCGTACGCGCGGCCGCCATAGCTCGTCATCGGTCCTGTTCCCGGTGACCTTTTGGTCCGGCACCACCACCAGTCGACGCGGGACGCTTCCACGGTTAGAACACAAGTTATCGCGCGCGGTTCGGTGCTTCGTAGCGCGATCCCGACGATGTCCCGAACGCCACCACCGCCTCCACTCGCCGCCGGTGAAGATTCTGGCCGTTACGGCCTGCGGCACCATCACGGTTGGTTGCGGCCCAGCCTCACCGTTCGAACGCGCTTGTCCACGGCTCAAATGATGTGCCGTAGCGCGATTCCGGCCGTCTCCGGCGTTCAGCCGCCGCGGATGGCCTCGCCGGTGTTGCTCCGGCGCCGGCGCTGACCTGGCACCGGCGGGGCCCGCCTCTGGGTCGCTGCCCGTGGGCCCCCTGGACTCAGTTGACCACGTTGACCGTGGTCAACTATGCTGACTGGGCACTCAGTCCCACTGACACACGGGCCCCACCGCATAATTAACCTAATTAAAACTTTTTCCTAATTAAAAGTAATTAGCTAAACTAGTGAGTCACTGACTGGTGGGGTCCAGTCACTAATTAGTCTGTTTAAGTTAAAATGATCTGTTGTTAGCCCACTGCCAATGATAGGTGGGCCCTATTGGTCGGTTTGACCTAGTCAGCGAGTCTGTTGACCGCTACGTCATCAGCACATCATGCTGATGTCATTTTATCTTTCCTGTTAATTTAATTAATTCTAGAAAATATTTAAATCTTTAGAAATTCATAGAAATTAAACCGTAACTCCGATGAAAATGTTTTCTATGTGAAAGTTGCTCAGAAAAATCCAATGAATCCAAATGCGCGGTCCTTCCACCTCTCACATGCCCCTAGCATGCTGAACATGGAACCGTCCCCTCTCTTTCATCTGTCCGGAATCCGCCTAACGTCGGGAATTCATCCTCGGATGTTTATCCCCTCCGTCTGCAACATGTAGTACTACGTTAGGGCAACCCTAGCTCTGCCTTTCGTCATGTTATGCCTTGTGATGCATTGTTTGCTCCGTATTTACTGTTTCTTCCCCCCTCTTCTCTCCAGTAGACCCCGAGACCGATGTTACCCCTGTGATCAACTACGTCGGCGACGACCCCTCCTTGCCAGAGAAACCAGGCA
>NC_057794.1:91628362-91684574 GCF_018294505.1 Triticum aestivum
CTCATGCTTGCATTAGAACTTCTACTGCTTTCTGTATGATCCTACTCTGATGCATAGCCTGTTGTTGTTACCTGCTTTCATACCTTACCTGCTTATCCTAAACTGCTTAGTATAGGTTGGTTAGTGATCCATCAGTGACCCCCACCTTGTCCCAGTTGCCTCGCTTTATGTTCGATGACTCGATCAATGTGATCGACGTCCAGGCCCCGACACCGCACATCACCCCCCTAGTTGTACAACTCTGCAGAGTTACCATCGGGTGCCGAGGGTGGAACCTCTTACATCACTCCTGATGAGATCTCTGTAGTGTAGCTATATGGTCGAGGTCATCAAGGGTGATTTCCTCCTTAACCACTTCCGTTACGGCTCTGTCATGCAACCCATCAAATGTGAACCTCGAGGGTGGATCCTCTTATGTTCACCTTGATGACAACATCGAGTGGAATTCACCGGGGGTGATTCCTCGGGTTTTCCCCTTGGTGTTAGACACACAGTTACTATGGTTACTATGACTTTGCACTGAGCCATGTTACTAAGACGGGTCGGCCCTGAGGGGTACCCGCGCGAGCTTAATAGCGAGTGATGTGGAGTCGGGTTGACCTCGAAGGTGCCCGCGAGATACTTACGAGGCGTGGCTGGGCATTCTTAGCCCTTGTTGCAAGTACTCGAGACGGGGCGACGGGGTCACATCGATAATGAGTCTCTGCTTGTTACCGCGTGCTCCTAATCCACTACGGTTTGGATATTTGATCCGAGGGGCCTCTGGCCTAATAGCACTAACCATCACGTGGGTATTGTATGGGCGTTCTGCGTTGTACGCATCAGCCGAAGCTTAATAGACGTCAGCGACTGAGCGGCGCGCGCCGGGTTGGACTAGTAAGCTCATGCCTTGTTGAAGGAGGTATCTAGGTCTGCTCACCGGCCGCCCACGCAACGTGCAAGAGTTCCCGGGGAGATGGCCCATGACCCCTGGGGGCATAGGTTTAGTCCGGCGTGCTTGACCTCTCTATTAAGCCTAGGTCGAGTTGCAGCGTATTGTTTGGCCGAGGCCGGGCATGACCCAGGAAAGTGTGTCCGGCCGGAGTTAATCGAGCGTGGTGGGTAAGTTGGTGCACCCCTGCAGGGAAGAAAACAACTATCGATAGCCTGTCCTACGGTAACGGACACTTGGAGTTGTATCCTGATCGATACAACTAGAACTGGATACTTGTGATGAGAAATGAATTGTGAATGAGAAATGGATAGTATGGCTCTGGGATTGCTTTCTCGTAGGGAGTCGAGAAAGGTTCTTTGGTCGAGGTTGATAACACTACTACTACTTTACATTGTGTTGATTTGTACTCTTCTATATGTTGTAAGATGCTTGAAGATGCTAGTCTTCGATAGGCTAGGCTTTCCCCTTCTTTCTTGCATTCTGCAGTTTAGTCCACAGATTCCGCCCATTTCCTTTGATACAGATGCATACTTAGTTTAGATCTGATGTAAGTCTTGCGAGTACTTTGGATGAGTACTCATGGCTGCTTTACTACCTGTTTTCCCCCATACCCGATTGTTGCGACCAGATGACGGATCCCAGGAGCCAGACGACACCACTGATGACTACTGCTACCCCGAGGGTGCCTACTACTACGTGACGGCCACTAACGACTTGGAGTAGTTAGGAGGCTCCCAGGCAGGAGGCCTTGCCTTTTCGATCGTTGTTGATTTTGTGCTAGCCTTCTTAAGGCAAACTTGTTTAACTTATGTTTGTACTCAGATATTGTTGCTTCCGCTGACTCTTGTGTATTCGAGCTTATGCATTCGAGCCCTCGAGGCCCCTGGCTTGTAATATAAAGCTTGTATCATTTTAATTTGTGTCTAGAGTTGTGTTGTGATATCTTCCCGTGAGTCCTTGTTCTTGATCGTACACATTTGCGTGTATGATTAGTGTACGGTCAAATCGGGGGCGTCACAATAGGTCAATGATTAAGCAATCTATTGAATAATCTCATTCCTTGCGAGGAACTAGGCAGTTGCCGAACAAGTCGCTAGACACCCCATGGATCGCATTGCATGTCGCCAAGTGCACCATCGAACTCGCATCTCATGCCGGATGGAATTGCTCTTACGTGACTTGCAGTGTTCGTTCGAGAGGGCCATGGCGATGCGTAACCATCATCGTCTTGTCCGAATTGATCTCTCCGTAGTCTATTGGCCTGATTGATTTCTACGCTATGTGCTGATAACATGTTGTAGGCGAAAGTAAATGAGACAAATGAAGAGTTCAAATGATTCATTAGTTTTTTTTAGGGAAGATTCACTAGTTTCATTGTAATGTGGGAGACCGACTTATTTTTTTTCTAACAAATGGTGGATTTTATTGCCTCACACAACCAACACCTATACACGCACAAAAAAAACACGTGAGCAAATAGCAAGGTCATATAAGACCAAAGATATGCTTAGGCGAGGAAAAAAAGAACCAAAGCGATCTGATCCGTGATCGGCACACTATAGTAATGACCATATCCGCACCAACCATCTTATGACATCACATAGACGACGATGTTCTTCAACAGCAACACCTTCAGGAAGAGAGTGACACTCAATCGCCATTGTTATCAGATCCAACCACCCACGGCCAGAATCTAGGTTTTCACCCTTAAGAACCAGTCTGAGCATATCCAAGCAATGCCTTCAACAGGGTAACAGCGTAGAAACATCATCATTGCCAGGTATAACCAACTTGGGTCAAGACCTAGGCTTTCACCCTGGAGCTCGAGTCTGGGTGCTTTAGTAATAGCACCATCGAAGCCACAAACATGTTGTCGCCACCACTTTTTCACGAAACCAGCAGCTACATACGATGTGTGACCGCTGCAGCTGCACAACCATCCCTTTGCATCAAGTCATTGTCCATAGCTTGCATCTTAGCGTGAAGTCAACCACTAGATCCGAAGAGAAGAACCCTCACAAAGACCTTTTGATGGCCATTGCAATCCACAGCAAGACCGCCGCCACAAGCCGGAGTGGTCATCGAGAACCAACACCGATGGTGGAGCGCAACACTGCTGACTACCACCTCACCGAAAAGAGCTCTACTCATGCTCATCGGCCTTGGGCCGACATTGTCGGAGGTAGAGCGCAAAAGACAGATCAGCATCGCCGAGGCGCGCCCATGGAACCCAGCCACTTCTAAAGCCTCAAGACCGCACTGAAAGTGCGTTATATTGACTAGAGGGGGGTGAATAGGCGATTTTTATGAAATTCTTCACTGAGGAATTTGCCGGTGAGGAAATTCCTTAGCGAAGAACTACTAGCAGCGGAATAAGTACTCAAAAGTAAACATAACAGAATACATGCATAGTCATCATGATGAAATGAAGACAGACACAGAGTACAGGAAGCGTAATCACAGGATAACACAGGATGAAGACAAACAGACTGAAGAAATTGAACTGAGGAAATTGAGAAAGTCTTCAGTCAAAGTCTTCAAACACAGATATGAACAAACACACAACACAGTTATGAGGGAATGAAAGAGTTGAGGAAATAGAACCAGTAAGCTTGGTGAAGACAATGATTTGGTAGACCAGTTCCAACTGTTGTCTTAGTTGTTCGTCTGGTTGGAGCGGCTGAGTATTTAAACTCGAGGACACACAGTTCCGGACACGCAATCCTGAACACGCAGCTCAGGACACCCAGTCCTCACCATATTCTCCTTGAACTAAGGTCACACAAACCTCGTCCAATCACTCGTGGTAAGTCTTCAGGCGACTTCCAAACCTTCACAAACTTGGTCACTCGGCGATCCACAATTCCTCTTGGATGCTCTAGACCATGACGCCTAACCGTCTGGAAGAAGCACAGTCTTCAAAGGTAACAAGCGCCGGATCCATGCAGGATCAATCTCTTCAGTGATGCTCAATCACTTGGGGTTTGTAGGTGTTTGGGTTTTGGGTTTTTGGTTTTTCCTCACTTGATGATTTTCGCTCAAAGTCCTCAAAGGATGGGTTGCTCTCAAATGACAGGTGTCAGTTTCTCTCGGAGCAGCCAACCAGCTAGTGGTTGTAGGGGGCGGCTATTTATAGCCTAGGGAGCAGTCCGACATGATAAGACATAAATGCCCTTCAATGATATGACCGTTAGGTGGATAGATATTTTGGGACAGCTGGCGCATAGCACAGCAACGGTCGGAATTTTGAGTAGCAAAATCCTCAGGGCTATCATGTTCCTCACTGTGTAGGCAATCCGCACTGGCAAATTCCTAACTCCTCAGTCAGGACAAATTCCTTGGAGACCAGAAGAACTTCAAATCTGTCACTGAAGAAATTGCCTCAACTGTATGAGATTTCCAATGGCTTCACTCGAAGGGATTGGTAGGTGTAGGATTTTGAGTTGAGCATCACATGGAAATTTTTCCTTAGTATTTCCTCGACCCCCTTTAACAGTACGGTGTTTCCTATGACTCAAGAAATAGAAAAACAAAACTATGAAAACGAAAGTCTTTAAGCTTCATATTCCTCGCATGAATATCAAGTCTTCACGGACACACCAATTTCTTCACTTTCAAAGTCTTCATGAAAGTCTTCAGAAATACCAAAATCTTCAGTCGAAGATATTCATTTTTAGGGGTCGATTTTTCCTATAAATATCAAACTCCTCATAGACTTATAGACCTGTGTACACTCACAAACGCATTAGTCCCTTAACCTATAAGTCTTCAATACACCAAAATCACTAAGGGGCACTAGATGCACTTACAATGTCCCCCTTTTTGGTGATTGATGACAATATAGGTTAAGTTCTCAACGGGGATAAACATATGAAGTGTAACTACTGATATTGAGGAATTTGATTGCAAGATATAGAAGAACTCCCCCTGAAGATGTGCATAGTGAGGAATTTGTCTTTGAAGCAATGCACACTTGAAGAGTTGAATCATGGAGATCTCCCCCTATATCTTGTAATTCATACACGCATTTAACATATAATATGAAGAATTTGAAATGCATGATGAAATATGGTGCCTGATGAAATTCAGCATGCGTGCAATAATATTAACGAGGAATAAGCATGCAGAATAGTGCATCAAAAGTATCAGAGCACAGTGCATCAAAAGTATCAGAGCACCATCAGGTTTAAGATTACAACTCAATCCAATAAAGTTTCAGAAGAACGAGAGTTGTAACTTAGCAAAAAAACGCCCATATAGTAGACCCGCTTGAAGACTAACTCATATTTCTCCCCCTTTGTCATCGAATGACCAAAAGGATCGCAAATGAGGACTAACGCCCCTGAAGATAATCATGTTGAAGAAGGAGCGTCAACGTTGTTGGGGTCGTTTGTTGATGTAGGGCCTGCCGCAGTGTCGTCCAAACATTCATGTTCATCAGTGTCGCGCGATGAAGAATATGAGCTGGCCACCAGAGAAGGAACCTGGACCTTCTTGAATTTCTTCGATGGAGGTGCAGACCAGTCAAAATCTTCTTTGAGACCCATGTTCTTCAGATATTCTTCACCATACAGATGGGACAGGATTGCCCAGGTGCGACCGAAGACTTGATGGAGGTAGTAGTGGTTTTTCTTCACTGCATTGTGTGTTACAGTCATGTTGTGAAGAAGTGAACCAAACTGACGCTTAACCCATTTGTGATTTCGATCCACCTTCTGGTGAAGACTAAGCAGAAGTTCACGGTCAGTCATCACGCACGGCGCAGTGGCTTAAGGAGTGGACTTGGATGCATTGGCAGAGTCATGTGTGGCAGAGTCATCATTGGTGGAATAAGATGCAGCTTTGTGAAACTGACCATCCAATGGACGAATGCCTTCATCTATTACAGCTGGTGCCTTGCCCTTTCCATCAACTGAGGAATATGTCTGCTTGAGGACTTCAATTGGGGGCAAGTAGCTGAGGTGATTCTGAAATCAGCTTTGTAGTTGAGTGAAGACCTTGTCCTGAGGAATCTCATAATCCAAGGGGCATAAGGCTTCAGCTCAAACGGAGACAGTGCAACAATGGCCATAGTCCTCATGAAGAAATCGTGATAATTGACAGGAATGCCATGAACGATGTTGAATACTAGATTCTCATGATGCCAACAATTTCCTCATCAGATGAGTCGTGGCCTTTGATGGGACTGATTGTCCTCGTAAGAATACGATAGACAGTTCTGGGCACGTACAGCAATTCCTTCATGAGGAATTTGGTTCTTTGTGCTTGACCTGGCTTCAAAGGTTTCATCAGCACCTGCATGTAATGATGTGTGAGCTCAGGTTCACTATAGATGCAGCGAGCTTCTTCAAGGGGAGGACTGAATGGTAGAGCACGAAGCAATTCAGAGGCTGGTGCAGTGTAGTGAGTGTTTTCAGACATCCAGTCTAGCACCCATGAATTCACATCTTCAGCATCTCCGGTGATGTGCAGCGTTGCATAGAATTGAAGAATTAGTTCTTCATTCCAATCGCAGATGTCAGAGCAAAAGTTTAGCAGTCCAGCGTCGTGAAGAACACTGAGGACTGGTGCGAAGCATGGCAGAGATTCCATATCCACGTGAGGAATATGCTCATGTTAGAAGATCTTCTCCTTGTTGAATAGCACTGAGGAATAGAAATTGGCTTGACTAGCAGTCCAGAAACGCCTCTTCTTAATGCGAGCAGAATCATATGGGTTGTAATCTTCGAAGATTACGTGCTCACCGAAGAAATCATCAGCATTGAACTTTTGCTTGCGTGAGAATGGATCCTTTGGCTTCGGCAGAGGAGTGTCAGTGAGTTGCATCACGACCTCAGGAATCTCAATCGCAGGTTCTTTAGGCTGAGGAATTTCTGGTTCCTCCTTAGTGGCAGTCTGCGTCGTTGGTTGTTCAGCAGCAGCAATTTCTTTAGCGCTAGTGGCTGGAATTTCCTCATCGACAGATGCAGTGGGATGAGTTTCTTCAGAGCCCATGTGAGCAGTTTGTGTAGGGGACTGAGGAATTTTCTGTAGAGGGATGAACATTGGAGAGTTTGGATGCTGACCTTCCCAGAGTTCATCACTGATTACGGGTGTGGAGCAGCCAATGTCCAAATCTTCATCTTCCATTTCTTCAACGCCAGCCTCTTCAGCTGTGAACTGAGGCACAGGCGAGGAGATGATAGGTGTTGAAGGGATCGCATCCACTTTAGTTTCCTCATCCAACGGTTCAGATGAAGCTGCAGAAGGAGTTTCTTCATCAGATCCGCTGGGGATCACATATTCTTCATCAAAAGGAACAAGGTCCTTTGATGGCCTGGTTGAGATGGGAACATCATCGATCGGATTTGCAAATGAACTTGTCATAGGCTTCATTTTCTTCGGAGCTGAAGAATCTGAAGCAGCTGATGCTTTCCTTTTCTTCACTGCAGCACGCTCTGCAGTCTTGATCTTCTTCACATCTGATGCAGATGGAAGGATTGGAGTTAAAGTTGGTGCAGGAGCAGCTGAGGAATCTGGTTGATTTTCTTCAGGCACAACTGATGCAGTTGCCCTGAGTTCTTCAGTTTCTTCAGGCACACCACTAGTGGGTGCCCTGGCAATTTTTTCAGCGGCTGGAATGTAGTCATCAGCCCTGGAACTCACATTATCTTCAGCAGCCTGATTGTCATTAGCGGTGCTGGCATTTTCTTCAGTAGGCTGAGCAGATGCTTCAGCCTGAGGAATTTCCTATTGCGTTGGGGCTGCAACATTGGAAGTGAAGTTATCCGCAAGTTTCACAAAACGAACCTTGGCTCCAAGCCAATCAGTGCGATATGCGTCAAAGTCATCACTGAGTTTCCTAATCTCAGTCTGAATAGTGACAAGTTCTTCAGTTGTCATAGAGACAACATTTTTCTTCAGATAGCGCTCTTTCTTGTACTGCGCTTTCTTGATCTGCCTGGCCTTCTCAAATTTCCACTTTTCTTCTTGAATGAAGTGGGTCAGCATGTGATTCTGGCAGGAGTCAGCTTGAAGTCAGGCAAGGGAGTGTTGGGGTCCTTGTGCCAATCATCAATGTAGTCGAGGATCAGCTTGGGATCCAAAAGCAGTGGCACCTCTGATCCCTTGGCTCTAGCGGCCCTGACTTGCCTGTCTCTGATGAGTTCTGCAAGTTCATCATCATCAGACGACACTTGGAAAGCGACTTACTTCTTTGGAGGACTGGGGCGAGGACCTCATCCAGCAGTGGCCTTTGTCTTCAGCAGTGAGGGGCCAGCTGAGGAACTTGGTGCAGCTGAGGAACTAGCTGAGACACCTGAGGCAATGGAGATGCTGGCAGTCCTTTGGCACGAGGTGAGATGCACGTGTGCTGAGGATTTAGTCGGAACAGCTGAGGGCTTTGGCGGAGGAGCTGAAGACTTTGGAGGAACATGAGCAGCATGAGGAATTTGCCGTGAGGGCTTTGAGGATTTTGGCCGTGAGGGCATTGCTGATTCTGGCCGTGAGCGCTTTGCTCATTCTAGCTGTGAGGGCATTGCTGAGGAACTTGGCCTGCGCACAGGCTTCTTAGACATAGCCTTCTTTGGCTTGACAGCAGAGGCCTCAGCAGAGGCAGCAGCAGCAGCAGAGTCTTCATTGAATTTCCTCACTGCTTCTCTGGGTTGCTTAGCCAACTTGGCTTGGCGCTTGGCCCATTCATCAGGATAGTCCTCACCGCGCTTGAGGCTGGTGGGATCTGCTATTTGGCCAGGTGCCAATGGAGCTCTTAGGCATGGAGGATTGAGTGCGAATTTCTTCATGTACTTAGGAGTGACATATCTGTACTCCCTCCATTCTCTTGCCCATCTCCTCTCTATCCTCTGTTTGCGCACTTTGAGCTCATTCTTGGTTTCCTCAGTAGGTGTGCAATACCCAGCATATATGTCATCAGGGATCTCAAACGCTGTATTTACCTCAGGCCTCTTTCCTCCTTTCTGTGGCCTTTTACCATCAGCCATTTTCTTCAGTTGAGGAATTTGAACAATCAAATTCTCTGAAGAAGTATGCAACTTTTCTTCGAGGAACGCTGCAAATGAGTTAAGTTGATGAGAACCTAGTGATTCAGCAGCTGACATGTGTACCTGTGAATAGAGTATAGTTGCGAGGAATTTGGAGAGGTCATATGCGTTCTCAGAAGGTTTTTCAAAAAGAACAAGTTTGAGGAATTTGAACAGATGAGTCTTGAAGATTTTCACTAAGCGTTCTTTGTCTTAGGTTCCAGAGTTGTATAGATCGAAGATCCACACAATTGAGGAATCTTGAAGAAAAATGATGCTTAGAGAAACGAACCAAGAACAGATGACTTGTGAGGTGTTCAGTGTGTGAAGATATGAAGAAAAACACTTTTGAAGATTTTGTAGATAATCATTCGAATCAACGAGGGAAGTAAAAGTAACTTTTAATTACCCTGGATGAAGAACACGACGAACAGTGAAGTGGAGAGGTGAAGTTCGTCTGTGTAGATCTTCCATGCCCTAACTTGGCGGAGGAAGACAGCTACGGCGACGGCGGAGTGAAGATTTTCGCGGTCGGCGCGAGTACGTCAGCGAAGAGGTCGAGGCAATGAAGCTCTTCCTCACCGGTGGCGCTAGGGTTTGAGAAGCTCGAGCTGGAGAGAGAGGTCGAGCGGAGTAAAAGAAGTGAGGAAGGGAAGGAGGGGTATTTATAGCCATGGTGAAAAACTGCTCGCCCGAAGAAATTGGACGAACGTGCCCGTGACCCTTCTCATTCACATGACATGTGTCACCCACGTACTGAGAGGTGGAGATCATGTTAGATCGTGGGTGAGTGGATAAGTGTATTGTGGGATGCGGAACGGTTTGAGCGGCAAAGCCGAAAATTTCGATAAGATAGGTTTTAAAGTTTCGTTCGCAATTTCTTCAGCTGACAAGGACACAATGAAGATTTTGAACGAGTTTCAAATAGAACGCACATGAAGAATTTGTGAACAGATTGGGTTCAGTATAGCATAGAGGGGAATGGTCCGATCACATTCACTTAGCAGAAAACCAACTTGAAGAAATAGCAATAAGTGAATGTTGTAGAGGACATAAACTCATATATATATAGCCAATGAAGAAAAACAACGGAACCAGTGAAGACTATGCAAAGTTGAAGAATATGAATAATTTGAGGAATTTCAACTTTTGGTGGTGGCGTGACCCACCGTATAAGAATGATGATTTCAGACACCGCGTACAACTATCGTAGGGTTCTGAAAATCAAACTCTTCATTAATTTCTTCACACTAAGAGTGTTATTCTTCATTGATTGAAGAAAAGTGTTTCTTCATGTGTTGCACATCTAAGTCATCACTTTTGCGTAAGTGTTAGGATGAGTGTCCTTTTCAAAGAACATTCGAAGATTCTAGGATATTTAGCTCACACCGCAACTTGCTAAATCTCTTCTCATCCAAGGGCTTTGTGAAGATATTGGCTAGCTGTTCTTCAGTCTTCACATGCTCAATAGAAATGTCGCCCTTCAACACATGATCACGAAGAAAATGATGACGAATCTGAATGTGCTTTGTCTTCGAGTGCTGAACTGGGTTGTGAGCAATCTTGATGGCACTCTCATTGTCACAGAAGAGAGGCACATTCTTCATGTTGACGCCGTAGTCCTTGAGAGTTTGCTTCATCCATAGCAATTGGGCACAGCAAGAACCAACGGCAATGTACTCAGCTTCAGCAGTAGATAGTGATACGCAGTTCTATTTCTTCGAGGACCAACAAACCAAATATCGTCCGAGGAAATGACATGTACAAGATGTTGACTTGCGATCCACATGATCACCAGCATAGTCAGAGTCAGAATATCCAACAAGATCAAAAGCCGAGCCCTTGGGGTACCATAATCCAAGTGTTGGTGTGTGAGCTAGATATCGAAGAATATGCTTCACAGTGAAAGTGCATTATATCGACTAGAAGGGGGTGAATAGGCGATTTTTATGAAATTCTTCACTGAGGAATTTGCCGGTGAGGAATTTCCTTAGCGAAGAACTACTAGCAGCGGAATAAGTACTCAAAAGTAAACACAACAGAATACAAGCATAGTCATCATGATGAAATGAAGACAGGCACAGAGTACAGGAAGCGTAATCATAGGATAACACAGGATGAAGACAAACAGACTGAAGAAATTGAATCTGAGGAAAATGAGAAAGTCTTCAATCAAAGTCTTCAAACACAGATGTGAACAAACATACAGCACAGTTATGAGGAAATGAAAGAGTTGAGGAAATAGAACCAGTAAGCTCGATGAAGACAATGATTTGGTAGACCAGTTCCAACTGCTGTCTCAGTTGTACGTCTGGTTGGAGCGGCTGAGTATTTAAACTCGAGGACACACAGTCCAGGACACCCAGTCAAGGACACTTAGTCCAAGACACCTAGTCCTCACCGTATTCTCCTTGAACTAAGGTCACACAGACCTCGTCCAATCACTCATGGTAAGTCTTCAGGCGACTTCCAAACCTTCACAAACTTGGTCACTCGGTGATCAACAATTCCTCTTGGATGCTCTAGACCATGAGGCCTAACCGTGGGGAAGAAGCACGGTCTTCAAAGGTAACAAGTGTCGGATCCACTCAGGATCAATCTCTTCAGTGATGCTCAATCACTTGGAGTTTGTAGGTGTTTGGGTTTTGGGTTTTTGGTTTTTCCTCACTTGATGATTTTCGCTCAAAGTCCTTGGAGGATGGGTTGCTCTCAAATGACAAGTGTCAGTTTCTCTCGGAGCAGCCAACCAGCTAGTGGTTGTAGGGGGCGGCTATTTATAGCCTAGGGAGCAGCCCGACATGATAAGACATAAATGCCCTTCAATGATATGACCGTTAGGTGGATAGATATTTTGGGACAGCTGGCGCATAGCACATCAACGGTCAGAATTTTGAGTAGCAAAATCCTCAGGGCTATCATGTTCCTCACTGTGTAGGGAATCCGCATTGGCGAATTCCTAACTCCTCAGTCAGGACAAATTCCTCAGAGACCAGAAGAACTTCGACTCTGTCACTGAAGAAATTGACTCAACTGTATGAGATTTCCAATGACTTCACTCGAAGGGATTGGTAGGTGTAGGATTTTGAGTTGAGCATCACATGGAAATTTTTCCTTAGTATTTCCTCGACCCCCTTTAACAGTACGGTGTTTCCTAAGACTCAAGAAAGAGAAAAACAAA
Source organism: Triticum aestivum (assembly GCF_018294505.1). Lineage (NCBI taxonomy): Eukaryota > Viridiplantae > Streptophyta > Magnoliopsida > Poales > Poaceae > Triticum > Triticum aestivum. Next base: position 91,640,493 of record NC_057794.1, read on the forward strand.
ACTATGAAAACGAAAGTCTTCAAGCTTTATATTCCTCGCATGAATATCAAGTCTTCACGGACACACCACTTTCTTCACTTTCAAAGTCTTCATGAAAGTCTTCAGAAATACCAAAATCTTAAGTCGAAGATATTCATTTTTAGGGGTCGACTTTTCCTGTAAATATCAAACTCCTCATAGACTTATAGACCTGTGTACACTCACACACGCATTAGTCCCTTAACCTATAAGTCTTCAATACACCAAAATCACTAAGGGGCACTAGATGCACTTACAATCTCCCCCTTTTTGGTGATTGATGACAATATAGGTTAAGTTTTCAACGGGGATAAACATATGAAGTGTAAATACTGATATTGAGGAATTTGATTGCAAGATATAGAAGAACTCCCCCTGAAGATGTGCATAGTGAGGAATTTGCTTTTGAAGCAATGCACACTTGAAGAGTTGAATCATGGAGATCTCCCCCTATATCTTGTAATTCATACACGCATTTAACATATAATATGAAGAATTTGAAATGCATGATGAAATATGGTGCCTGATGAAATTCAGCATGCGTGCAATAATATTAATGAGGAATAAGCATGCAGAAAAAAGTATCAGAGCACAGTGCATCAAAAGTATCAGAGCACCATCGGGTTTAAGATTACAACTTGATCCAATAAAGTTTCAGAAGAACGAGAGTTGTAACTTAGCAAAAAAACGTTGTATATGGGCGATAAAATAGACCCGCTTGAAGACTAACTCAAATTTCTCCCTCTTTCTCATCAAATGACCAAAAGGATCGAAACTGAGGACTAACGCCCCTGAAGATAATCAAGTTGATGAAGGAGCGCCAGTGTTGTTGGGGTCGTTGGTTGATGTAGGGCCTGCCGCAGTGTCGTCCAAATCTTCATGTTCATCAATGTCACGCGATGAAGAATATGAGCTGGCCACCAAAGAAGGAACCTTGACCTTCTTGAATTTCTTCGGTGGAGGTGCAAACCAGTCAAAATCTTCATTAAGACCCATGTTCTTCAGATCTTCTACACCATACAGATGTGACAGGATTGCCCAGGTGCGACCAAAGACTTGATGGAGGTAGTAGTGGTTTTTCTTCACTGCATTGTGTGTGGCAGTCATGTTGTGAATAAGTGAACCAAACTGACGCTTAACCCATTTGTGATTTCGATCCACCTTCTGGTGAAGACTAAGCAGAAGCTCACGGTCTGTCATCACGCGCGGAGCAGTGGCTTGAGGAGTGGACTTGGGAGCATTGGCAGAGTCATGTGTGGCAGAGTCATCATTGGTGGAATATGCAGCTTTGTGAAACTGACCATCCAATGGACGAATGCCTTCATCAATTACAGCTGGTGCCTTGCCCTTTCCATCAACTGAGGAATATCTCTGTTTGAGGACTTCAATTGGGGGCAAGTAGCTGAGATGATTCTGGAAATTAGCTTTGTAGTTGAGTGAAGACCTTGTCCTGAGGAATCTCATGATCCAAGGTGCATAAGGCTTCATCTCAAATGGAGACAGTGCAACATTGGCCATAGTCCTCATGAAGAAATTGTGATAGTTGACAGGAATGCCATGAACGATGTTGAATACCAGATTCTTCATGATGCCAAAAATTTCCTCATCAGATGAGTCGTGGCCTTTGATAGGACTTATTGTCCTCGTAAGAATACGATAGACAATTCTGGACACGTACAGCAATTCCTTCACGAGGAATTTTGTTCGTTGTGCCTGACCTGGTTTCAAAGGCTTCATCAGCATTTGCATGTAATGATGTGTGAGCTCAGGTTCACTGTAGATGCAGTGAGCTTCGTCAAGGGGAGGACTGAGTGGTAGAGCACGAAGCAATTCAGAGGCTGGTGCAGTGTAGTGAGTGTTTTCAGACATCCAGTCCAGCACCCATGAATTCACATCTTCAGCATTTCCAGTGATGTGCAGCGTTGCATAGAATTGAAGAATCAGTTCTTCATTCCAATCGCAGATGTTAGAGCAAAAATTGAGCAGTCCAGCGTCGTGAAGAACACTGAGGACTAGTGTGAAGCACGGCAGAGATTCCATATCCACGTGAGGAATATGCTCATGGTAGAAAATCTTCTCCTTGTTGGACAGCACTGGGGAATAGAAATTGGCTTGACTAGCAGTCCAGAAACGCCTCTTCCTAATGCGAGCAGAGTCATATGGGTTATAATTTTCGAAGAATACGTGCTCGCCAAAGAAATCATCAGCCTTGAACTTTTGCTTGCGTGGGAATGGATCCTTTGTCTTTGGCAGAGGAGTGTCAGTGAGTTGCATCACGACCTCAGGAATCTCAATCGCAGGTTCTTCAGGCTGAGGAATTTCTGGTTCTTCCTCAGTGGCAGTCTGCGTAGTTGGTTGTTCAGCAGCAGCAGTTTCTTCAGCGCTAGTGGATGGAATTTTCTCATGGACAGATGCAGTGGGATGAGTTTCTTCAGAGCCCATGTGAACAGTTTGTGTGGGGGACTAAGGAATTTGCTATATAGGGGTGAACATTGGAGAGTTTGGATGCTTACTTTCCCAGAATTCATCACTGATTACGGGTGTGGAGCAGCCAATGTCCACATCTTCATCTTCCATTTCTTCAACGCCAGCCTCTTCAGCTGTGAACTGAGGCATAGGCGAGGAGATGATAGGTGTTGAAGGGATCGCATCCACTTCAATTTCTTCATCCAACGGTTCAGACGAAGCAGCAGAAGGAGTTTCTTCATCAGATCCGCTGGGGATCACATATTCTTCATCAAAAGGAACAAGGTCCTTTGATGGCCTGGTTGAGATGGGAACAACATCAATCGGATTTGCAAATGAGCTTGTCATAGGCTTCATTTTCTTCAGAGCTGAAGAATCTGAAGCAGCTGATGCTTTCCTTTTCTTCACTGCAGCACGCTCTACAGCCTTGGTCTTCTTCACATCTGATGCAGATGGAAGGATTGGAGTTGAAGTTGGTGCAGGAGCAGCTGAGGAATCTTGTTGATTTTCTTCAGGCACAACTGATGCAGTTGCCCTGAGTTCTTCAGTTTCTTCAGGCACACCACTAGTGGGTGCCCTGGAAATTTCTTTAGTGGCTGGAATGCAGTCATCAGCCATAGAACTCACATTTTCTTCAGCAGCCTGATTGTCATCAGCGGTGCTGGCATGTTCTTCAGTCGGCTGAGCAGATGCTTCAGCCTGAGGAATTTCTGTTGCATTGGGGTAGCAACATTTGAAGTGAACTATTCAGTTATCTTTACAAATCTAACTTTGGCTCCTTGCCAATCAGCATAGTAGGCTTGGAAGTCATCGCTGAGGGTTTTGATTTCAGATAGGATTTTTACAAGTTCATTAGTGGTCATAGTGACAACGTTGTTCTTCAGGTATTTCTCCTTTCTGTACTGGGCCTTCTTGATCTGCCTAGCCTGATCATATTTCCATTTCTCCTCTTGGATGAAATGAGTCAGCATGTGTTTTTGACCAGGCGTCAGCTTGAAGTCAGGCATAGGAGTATTTGGGTCCTTGTGCCAGAGATCAATGTAGTCGAGGATTAGCTTGGGATCCAAAAGCAGTGGCACAGGTGTGCCTTTGGTTCTAGCGGCCCTAACTTGTCTGTCTCTGATGATTTCTGCAAGTTCATCATCATCAGCTTCATCTTCTTCAGATGGCACTTGGAAAGCGACTTGCTTCTTTTGAGGACTTGGCCGAGGACCTCGTCCAACAGTTGCCTTGGTCTTCAGAGTGGGGCAGATGAAGAATTTGGTGCAGCTGAGGAGCTTGCTGAGACACCATAGGCAATGGAGATGCCTGTAGTCCTTTGGCACGAGGCCAGATGCGCAGGTGATGAGGACTTTGTCGGAACAGCTGAGGACTTTGGAGGAGGTGCTGAGGATTTTGAAGGAGCAGCTTGAGGGATTGGTCGTGAGAACCTTGAAGATTCTGGCCGTGAGGGCGCAGCTGAGGAACTTGGCCATGAGGGCACTGTTGGTGAAGCACTTGTCTTATGAGCAGGCTTCTCATGCATGGATTTCCTCAGCTTGACAGAGGCCTCAGCAGAGGCAGCAGCAGCAACAACAGAGTCTTCATTGAATTTCCTTACTGCTTCTCTGGCTTGCTTAGCCAACTTGGCTTGGCGCTTGGCCCATTCATCAGGATAGTCCTCACCGTGCTTGAGGCTGGTGGGATCTGCTACTTGGCGAGGTGCCAATGGAGCTCTTGGGCATGGAGGATTGAGTGCGGATTTCTTCATGCACTTAGGAGTGACATATCTCTACTCCCTCCATTCTCTTGCCCATCTCCTCTCTATCCTCTATTGCGCACTTTGCGCTCATTCTTGGATTCCTCAGTAGGTGTGCAGTACCCAGCATATATGTCATCAGGGATCTCAAACGCTGTATTTACCTTTGGCCTCTTTCCTCCCTTCTGTGGCCTTTTACCATCAGCCATTTTCTTCAGTTGAGGAATTTGAACAATCGAATTCTCTGAAGAAGTATGCAACTTTTCTTCAAGGAACGCTGCAAATGAGTTAAGTTGATGAGAACCTAGTGATTCAGCAGCTGACATGTGTACCTGTGAACAGAGTATAGTTGCGAGGAATTTGGAGAGGTCAGATGCGTTCTCAGAAGGTTTTTTAAAAATAACAAGTTTGAGGAATTTGACCAGGTGAGTCTTGAAGATTTTCACTAAGCATTTTTTGTCTTAGGTTCCAGAGTTGTATAGATCGAGGATCCACACAATTGAGGAATCTTGAAGAAAAATGATGCTTAGAGAAACGAATCAAGAACAGATGACATGTGAGGTGTTTAGTGTGTGAAGATTTGACGAATAAAACACCTTTGAAGATTTTATAGATAAACTTCAAATCAAAGAGGGCAGTAAAAGTAACTTTTAATTACCCTGAATGAAGAACACGACAAACAGTGAGGTGAAATAGTGGAGTTTGTTGGTGTAGATCTTCCACGCCCTAACTTGGCGGAGGAAGACGTCTACGGCGGCGGCGGAGGTGAAGATTTCCGCAGTCGGCGCGAGTACGACGATGACGCGGTCGAGGTAGTGAAGCTCTTCCTCACCGGCGATGATGGAGTAGCGGTGGCGCTAGGGTTTGGGAAGCTCGAGTGGGAGAGAGAGATCGAGCGGAGTAAAGGAAGTGAGGAAGGGATGAGGGGGTATTTATAGTAGCAGTGAAAAAGTGTTCGCCCGAAGATTTGGGATGAACGTGCCCCTGACCCTTCTCCTTCGCATGACATGTGTCACCCACGTACTGTGTAGTGGAGATCGTGTAAGATCGTGGGTGAATTAAAAATTTATTGTGGGATGCGGAACGATTTGAGCGGCAAAACCGAAAATTTGGATAAGATTAGTTTTAAAGTTCCGTTCTCAATTTCTTCAGCTGACAAGGACATAGTGAAGATTTTGAACGAATTTCAAATAGAACGCACATGAAGAATTTGTGAATAGATTGGGTTGAGTATAGCATAGAGGGGAAGGGTCCGATCACATTCACTTAGCAGAAAACCAACTTGAAGAAATAGCAATAACTGAATGATGTAGAGGACATAAACTCATATATATATATAGCCAATGAAAAAAACATTGGAACCAGTGAAGACTATGCAAAGTTGAAGAATATGAATAATTTGAGGAATTTCAACTTCTGGCGGTGGCGTGACCCACCGTATAAGAATGATGATTTCAGACACCGCGTACAATTATCGTAGGGTTCTGAGAATCAAATTCTTCATTAATTTCTTCACACTAAGAGTGTTATTCTTCATTGATTGAAGTAAAATGTTTCTTCATGTGTTGCACATCTAAGTCATCAATTTTGCATAAGTGTTAGGATGAGTGTCCTTTTCAAAGAACATTCGAAGATTCTAGGATATTTAGCTCACACCGCAACTTGCTAAATCTCTTCTCATCCAAGGGCTTTGTGAAGATATCGGCTAGCTGTTCTTCAGTCTTCACATGCTCAATAGAAATGTCGCCCTTCAACACATGATCACGAAGAAAATGATGACGAATCTGAATGTGCTTTTTCTTCGAGTGCTGAACTGGGTTGTGAGCAATCTTGATGGCACTCTCATTGTCACAGAAGAAAGGTACATTCTTCATGTTGACACCGTAGTCCTTGAGAGTTTGCTTCATCCATATGTTGACTTGCGATCCACACGATCACCAGCATAGTCAGAGTCAGAATATCCAACAAGATCAAAAGTCGAGCCCTTGGGGTACCATAATCCAAGTGTTGGTGTGTGAGCTAGATATCGAAGAATATGCTTCATAGCCTTATGGTGTGATTCCTTCGGTGCAGCTTGAAATCGGGCACACATGCAAACACTAAGAATTATATCTGGCCTAGATGCACATAAGTATAATAAGGAACCTATCATGGAGCGGTATACCTTATGATCGAAGTCAATACCATTTTCATCAGTGCACAGATGGCCATTTGTGGGCATAGGAATTTTGACGCCTTTGCAATCTTGCATGCCGAATTTCCTCAGTACATCCTTGAGGTATTTCTCCTGAGATATGAATATGCAATTGTGTTGTTGACGAATTTGAAGACCTAAGAAGAATTTCAACTCTACCATACTAGACATTTGATATTCTTCACTCATCATATAGGCAAATTCATCACTATAACGTTGGTCAGTACAACCAAAGATAATATCATCAACATATACTTGGCACACAAACAATTCACCATCATAAGATTTAGTGAAAAGAGTAGGGTCGAGTGAACCGGGTTTGAAGCCTTTCTTCATGAAGAGTTCCTTCAAAGTATCATACCAAGCCCGTGGGGCCTACTTGAGGCCATAGAGGGCCTTGTTGAGTCTGAAGACTTTGTCAGGATTCTTTGGATCTTCAAAACCTAGGGGTTGAGCGACATATACTTCTTCCTCAAGCTTACCATTGAGGAATGCACTTTTCACATCCATTTGATATAGAGTGATATCATGATGGTTAGCATAAGCAAGTAATATGCGAATAGCCTCAAGTCTAGCAACAGGTGCAAAAGTTTCATCGAAATCAATTCCTTCAACCTGTGTGTAGCCTTGAGCTACAGGCCGTGCCTTATTCCTCACAACAAGGCCATTTTCATCTTGCTTGTTGCGGTAGATCCACTTTGTGCCGATGATATTGTGCTTGCGAGGATCTGGACGTTTGACCAGTTCCCAGACATTGTTGAGCTCGAACTGATGTAATTCTTCTTGCATGGCCTGAATCCACTCAGGCTCCAGAAATGCTTCATCTACCTTAGTGGGCTCTGTAATAGAGACAAAAGCATACTGCCCACAAAAGTTCGACAAATGTGAAGCTTTTGAGAGTGTGAGAGGACCTGGCGCTTTGATGTCATTGATGATCTTTTCAACTTGCACTTCTTTAGCAATGCGAGGATGAGCTGGTTGTCGTTGAAGAGTTTGATCAGCATTTTCTTCAGCACCATTTTCTTCAGGTGCATTAGCTCGATGTTCTTCATGTTCTGGAATGAATTCTTCAGCAGATTCTTCAGTAGGAATGACATCCTCAGTAGCCTTGAACTTGATAGTTTCCTCAGGTGCTGGTTCATCTATCACGGTAGGTAGGTGCTCTCTTTGTGAGCCATTAGTTTCATCGAACCACACATCTACAATTTCAACAACTTTGTGAAGAACGTTGTTGAAGACTCTGTAGGTGTGCGAGTCCTTTCCGTAACCAAGCATAAAACCTTCATGTGCTTTCGGTGCAAATTTTGAGTTGTGATGAGGATCTCTAATCCAACATTTAGCACCGAAGACTTTGAAATAACTTACATTGGGTTTCTTATTAGTGAGGAGTTCATAGGCAGTCTTTTTGAAGAATTTGTGAAGATATACTCTGTTGATGATGTGGCACGCAGTATCAATTGCCTCAGTCCAGAAACGACGAGGCGTTTTGTATTCATCAAGCATAGTGCGAGCCATATCAGCAAGAGTCATGTTCTTGCGCTCCACGACGCTGTTCTGCTGAGGAGTGTAAGGAGCAGATAACTCATGAGTAATACCAAGTTCATCAAGATAGTCATCGAGACCAAAATTCTTGAACTCAGTGCCATTGTCACTTCTGATGTGCTTGATCTTCACACCAAAGTTGGTTGAAGCCCTCGAGGAAAATCGTTTGAAGACTTCCTGACTTCATGAGTTATGGACCTGACCCTGACCCTGCAGAAGAGATTAGTTCTTCAGACGATTACATGCGTCTGGAGACCTGACCCTGATCCTGCACTTCATGCTCAGGTCTCCAGCAAATTCTTCAGACGATTACGTGCGTCTGGAGACCTGACCCTGCAGAAGAGATTAGTTCTTTTTCTTCGAGGACTTATGTACATAATGATTTGAAGAATAATGCACATATCTATAATCCTTAGATCTTCCCTGCGAAAAAGACGGGTTAGCATGATGATGTTCATATGAGGACTTTGATCCATATGAAGAATTAGTGCAGCTTACAAACTCGTATACTTCATCAGTGAACAATATGACATTAATTCATCAGATCAATTTCATCAAGTAAAAGAACTGATAAAGCAATATGAGGACGTGAGAAATGAAAGTTCATTTCTTCATGATTAGCCTGCGTCCTTTCAGGCATGCTCAGGTCTCCAGCAAATTCTTCTGACGATTACGTGCGTCTGGAGACCTAACCCTACAGATGAATTAGTGCAGCTTACAAACTCATATACTTCATCAGTGAACAATATGACATTAATTCATCAGATCAATTTCATCAAGTAAAAGAACTGATAAAGCAATATGAGGACGTGAGAAATGAAAGTTCATTTCTTCATGATTAGCCTGCGTCCTTTCAGGCATGCTCAGGTCTCCAGCAAATTCTTCAGACGATTACGTGCGTCTGGAGACCTGACCCTGCAGAAGAGATTAGTTCTTTTCTTCACCACCCACATCTGAAGGGGTGGCAAAGAGTTCATCATTCTGCGAGCTCCATACGAGAAGGGTGGCATAGAAGCCAGTCCATTTCGTTTCACATAAGAGGGGTTAGAGTAAGCATAAGAGTAAGCAGAGAAATTCTTCGAGGACTTATGGACATAATGATTTGAAGAATAATGCACATATCCATAATCCTTAGATCTTCCCTGCGAAAAAGACGGGTTAGCATGATGATGTTCATATGAAGACTTTGATTCATATGAAGAATTTGGTCCATATGAAGAATTTGATCTGGGGTTCCTATTCTTCACAGGTGGCGTCATGATGACATTCACCTGAAGATTTTCAAGGCATCTTTTGGGAACCCAGATTTTCTTCACAGGGGAGCCGTTCCTGCAGTTAGTGCCAACATATCTAGCAAATACTTCACCATTCTGATTTTTGAATAGCTTATAGTTGGAGTCAATTGACTCATCATCAGAATGAGGAGATTCACATGCAAATCCAGATAAGTTAGATGGATCAACTAGAGGTCCCTTTACAGCAACCCATGTAGTTTTGGGGTACTGCTCAGGCTTCCAATATGTAGCATCAGCATTGAGTTTCCTCTCAAAGGCGATACCCTCTTTCCTAGAGTTCCTGTTGAGGATTTGCTTTTTAAGCACATCACAAAGAGCATGATGCCCTTTGCGACTTTTGTACATGCCTGTCGTGTACAATTCCTTTAGCCCTGCATCGTCAGTGATACTAGCAATGTCCTCAGGTGAGGAATTAGTGATAGCAGAGGCATGTGAAGAATTTGAAACATTAGCAGCATTTGAACATTCAGGTGAAGAATTAGCAGATTCATGTTCAATGCACTTCAAGCATGAAGGAACAAATTCTTCCTGAGATGCGCTGATTTGTTGAGCAAGTAATGAATCGCGCTCCTTCTGAAGATCTTCATAACTCACTCTTAGATTCTCAAGGTCTTTCTTTCTTTGAAGAAATTCATAAGAAAGCTTCTCATGATCCGATAAGAGAGTGTTATGATGACTTTGAAGTTTGTCAAGCTTGGACTGAAGTCTCTGAAGATTTTCAGTCAAAGTTTCAGTGCGATCCATTTCTTCACCCAACATATCATCACTTTTGTCTAGCATGTTTTGAACATTTTCTCAAGCCCTTTGTTGTTTTACAACAATCTTAGCAAGTTTAGAATAGCTGGGCTTAAGATTTTAATCAGATTCATTCTCACTTGATCCAGATGAGGTATATTTGAGTACCTTGGCACCCTTTGCCATGAAGCAGTAGGTGGGAGCGTAGTCAACATTCCCTTCATCAGCTTTGTTGGTGAGGTTATTTTCTTCAGTGTTGAAGATAGACTTGCTGACGAATGCAGTAGCGAGAGCTAGGCTCGCCACTCCGGATTCGGACTCCTCAGATGACTCCTCTTCCTCATTTTCTTCACATTCAGCCTCACAGTCCATTTCCTTGCCAATGAATGCCTTGGCCTTCTTGGAGCTGCTCTTCTTGTGATATGAAGGCTTTGAGGATTTTGATGATGAGGATTTTGAGGATTTCTTATTTTTCTTTACATCATCAGAACTGTAATCCTTGTATTTCTTCTTCTTTGATTCCTTTTCCCATTGAGGACAGTCTTGAATGTAATGTCCAGGCTTCTTGCATTTGTGGCAGAGCCTCCTCTTCTAGTCAGTTGATGAGGAATCATTGCTCCTTGAGGGTCTTCCAAGGCGACCACGTCTTTAGAACTTTTGGAACTTCTTCACAAGTAGAGCCAGATCATGGCTCAGTTCTTCAGGATCACTAAGGCTGCTATCAGAGTCTTCATCTTCGGACTCAGATATTGCCTTGGCCTTTAGTGCACGTGATCTGCCATAGCTTGAACCATAGAGATCTCTCTATTCAGCAAGTTGGAACTCATGAGTATTTAGCCTCTTGAGAATATCAGCGGGATCAAGTGACTTGTAATCAACACGTTCTTGTATCATCAATGTCAGAGTGTCAAATGAGGAATCAAGCGATCTCAGTAATTTCTTCACCACCTCATGGTCGGTGATGTCAGTGGCACCAAGTGCTTGAAGCTCATTTGAGATGTCAGTGAGGCGATCGAAGGTTTGTTGAACATTTTCATTGTCGAGTCTTTTGAAGCGGTTGAAGAGATTGTGAAGAACATCAACTCGAGAGTCATGCTGAGTTGAGACTCCTTCATTCACTTTGGACAACCTGTCCCAGATAAGCTTCGCTGTCTCCAAAGCACTCACTCTGCCATATTGTCCTTTGCTTACATGGCCACATATGATATTCTTCGCTTGAGAGTCGAGTTGCTTGAATCTCTTCACATCAGTAGCGTTCAAAGAAGGTGTGACTGAGGGAACACCATTTTCCACAACATACCAGAGATTGTTATCAATTGCTTCAAGATGCATTCGCATCTTATTCTTCCAGTAGGGGTAGTCCATCCCATCGAAGGTAGGACACCCAGCAGAGACCTTGATCATACCTGCGGTCGACATAACAAAAACTCCAGGCGATTAAACCAAAATCACACAGAACAAGGGAGTACCTTGCTCTGATACCAATTGAAAGTGCGTTATATCGACTAGAGGGGGGTGAATAGGCGATTTTTATGAAATTCTTCACTAAGGAATTTGCCGGTGAGGAAATTCCTTAGCGAAGAACTACTAGCAGCGGAATAAGTACTCAAAAGTAAACATAACAGAATACACGCATAGTCATCAAGATGAAATGAAGACAGGCACAGAGTACAGGAAGCGTAATCACAGGATAACACAGGATGAAGACGAACAGACTGAAGAAATTGAACTGAGGAAATTGACAAAGTCTTCAGTCAAAGTCTTCAAACACAGATATGAACAAACACACAACACAGTTATGAGGGAATGAAAGAGTTGAGGAAATAGAACTAGTAAGCTTGGTGAAGACAATGATTTGGTAGACCAGTTCCAACTGTTGTCTCAGTTGTACATCTGGTTGGAGCGACTGAGTATTTAAACTCGAGGACACACAGTCCCGGACACCCAGTCCTGAACACGTAGCTCAGGACACCCAGTCCTCACTGTATTCTCCTTGAACTAAGGTCACACAGACCTCGTCCAATCACTTGTGGTAAGTCTTCAGGCGACTTCCAAACCTTCACAAACTTGGTCACTCGGCGATCCACAATTCCTCTTGGATGCTCTAGACCATGACGCCTAACCGTCTGGAAGAAGCACAGTCTTCAAAGGTAACAAGCGTCGGATCCACGCATGATCAATATCTTCAGTGATGCTCAATCACTTGGGGTTTGTAGGTGTTTGTGTTTTGTGTTTTTGGTTTTTCCTCACTTGATGATTTTCGCTCAAAGTCCTCAGAGGATGGGTTTCTCTCAAATGACAGGTGTCAGTTTCTCTCGGAGCAGCCAACCAGCTAGTGGTTGTAGGGGGCGGCTATTTATAGCCTAGGGAGCAGCCCGACATGATAAGACATAAATGCCCTTCAATGATATGACCGTTAGGTGGATAGATATTTTGGGACAGCTGGCGCATAGCACAGCAACGGTCGGAATTTTGAGTAGCAAAATCCTCAGGGCTATCATGTTCCTCACTGTGTAGGCAATCCGCACTGGCAAATTCCTAACTCCTCAGTCAGGACAAATTCCTTGGAGACCAGAAGAACTTCAAATCTGTCACTGAAGAAATTGCCTCAACTGTATGAGATTTCCAATGGCTTCACTCGAAGGGATTGGTAGGTGTAGGATTTTGAGTTGAGCATCACATGGAAATTTTTCCTTAGTATTTCCTCGACCCCCTTTAACAGTACGGTGTTTCCTATGACTCAAGAAAGAGAAAAACAAAACTATGAAAACGAAAGTCTTCAAGCTTCATATTCCTCACATGAATATCAAGTCTTCACGGACACACCACTTTCTTCACTTTCAAAGTCTTCATGAAAGTCTTCAGAAATACCAAAACCTTCAGCCAAAGATATTCATTTTTAGGGGTCGACTTTTCCTGTAAATATCAAACTCCTCATAGACTTATAGACCTGTGTACACTCACACACGCATTAGTCCCTTAACCTATAAGTCTTCAATACACCAAAATCACTAAGGGGCACTAGATGCACTTACACACAGCCTTATGGTGTGATTCCTTCGGTGTAGCTTGAAATCGGGCACGCATGCAAACACTAAGCATTATATCTGGCCTAGATGCACATAAGTACAATAAAGAACCTATCATGGAGCGGTATACCTTATGATCGAAGTCAATACCATTTTCATCAGTGCACAGTTGGCCATTTGTGGGCATAGGAATTTTGACGCCTTTGCAATCTTGCATGCCGAATTTCCTCAGTACATCCTTGAGGTATTTCTCCTGAGAATGCCATTGCATTGTTGACACATTTGAAGACCTAAGAAGAACTTCAACTCTCCCATCCTAGACATTTGATATTCTTCACTCATCATATAGGCAAATTCATCACTATAACGTTGGTCAGTACAGCCAAAGATAATATCATCAACATATATTTGGCACACAAACAATTCACCATCATAAGATTTAGTGAAAAGAGTAGGGTCGAGTGAACCGGGTTTGAAGCCTTTCTTCATGAGGAGTTCCTTCAAGGTATCATACCAAGCCCGTGGGGCCTGCTTGAGGCCATAGAGGGCCTTGTTGAGTCTGAAGACTTTGTCGGGATTCTTTGGATCTTCAAAACCTGGGGGTTGAGCAACATATACTTCTTCCTCAAGCTTACCATTGAGGAATGCACTTTTCACATCCATTTGATATAAAGTAATATCATGATGGTTAGCATAAGCAAGTAATATGCGAATAGCCTCAAGTCTAGCAACAGGTGCAAAAGTTTCATCGAAATCAATTCCTTCAACCTGTGTGTTGCCTTGAGCTACAAGTCGTGCCTTATTCCTCACCACAAGGCCATTTTCATCTTGCTTGTTGCGGTATATCCACTTTGTGCCGATGATATTGTGCTTGTGAGGATCTGGACGTTTGACCAGTTCCCAGACATTGTTGAGCTCGAACTGATGTAATTCTTCTTGCATGGCCTGAATCCACTCAGGCTCCAAAAATGCTTCATCTACCTTAGTGGGCTCTGTAATAGAGACAAAAGCATAGTGCCCACAAAAATTAGACAAATGTGAAGCTTTTGAGCGTGTGAGAGGACCTGGCGCTTTGATGTCATTGATGATCTTTTCAACTTGCACTTCTTTTGCAATGCGAGGATGAGCTGGTTGTCGTTGAAGAATTTGATCAGCGTTTTCTTCAGCGCCATTTTCTTCAGCATTTTCTTCAGGTGCATTAGCCCGATGTTCTTCATGTTCTGGAATGAATTCTTCAGCAGATTCTTTAGTAGGAATGACATCCTCAGTAGCCTTGAACTTGATAGTTTCCTCAGGTGCTGGTTCATCTATCACAGTAGGTAGGTGCTCTCTTTGCGAGCCATTAGTTTCATCAAACCGCACATCTACAGTTTCAACAACTTTGTGAAGAACGTTGTTGAAGACTCTGTAGGTGTGCGAGTCCTTTCCGTAACCAAGCATAAAACCTTCATGTGCTTTCGGTGCAAATTTTGAGTTGTGATGAGGATCTCTAATCCAACATTTAGCACCGAAGACTTTGAAATAACTTACATTGGGTTTCTTATCAGTGAGGAGTTCATAGGCAGTCTTTTTGAAGAATTCGTGAAGATATACTCTGTTGATGATGTGGCACGCAGTATCAATTGCCTCAGTCCAGAAACGATGAGGCGTTTTGTATTCATCAAGCATAGTGCGAGCCATATCAGCAAGAGTCCTGTTCTTGCGCTCCACGACGCCATTCTGCTGAGGAGTGTAAGGAGCAGATAACTCATGAGTAATACCAAGTTCATCAAGATAGTCATCGAGACCAGAATTCTTGAACTTAGTGCCATTGTCACTTCTGATGTGCTTGATCTTCACACCAAAGTTGGTTGAAGCCCTCGAAGAAAATCGTTTGAAGACTTCCTGCACTTCATGTTTGTAAGTAACAAGGTGTACCCATGTGTAGCGAGAATAATCATCAACAATAACAAAGCCATATTGAGATGCTTCATTTGAAATAGCAGAATAATGATTAGGACCAAAGAGATCCATGTGAAGCAATTCAAACGGGCGAGTGGTGGTCATGATAGTCTTTGCTGGATGCTTGGCCTTGGTCATCTTCCCAGCTTCACAGGCTCCGCATAGGTGATTCTTGAGGAATTTGACATTCTCGATGCCAATGACATGCTTCTTCTTCGCAAGCGTGTGCAAATTCCTCATGCCTACATGACCAAGTCGTCGATGCCAGAGCCAGCCTTCTGAAGCTTTTGCAAGTAAGCACATGGCTGGTTGTGGTCCTGTAGAGAAATCAACAATATACAGGTCTCCTATCCTAAAGCCTTCGAAGACTTTGGAATTGTCAGCTTCCATAACCACAACACAACGGTACTTGCCAAAGACAACAACCATATCAAGATCACAAAGCATTGAGACAGACATGAGGTTGTATCCTAAGGACTCAACAAGCATGACTTTGTCCATGTGTCGATCCTTTATAATCGCAACCTTACCTAGACCCAATACCTGACTTTTGCCTTTGTCAGCAAAGATGATATGCTTAAGATGCGACGGAGATAATGGAGCATCCATCAATAGATTCTTGTCACCAGTCATGTGGTTCGTACATCCACTGTCGAGGACCCACTCAGTGGCTTTGGGTTGATCATCCTGCAGACGAATTAGTGCAGCTTACAAACTCATATATTTCATCAGTGAAGAATATGACATCAATTCATCAGATCAATTTCATCAAGTAAAAGAACTTATAAAGCAATATGAGGACGTGAGAAATGAAAGTTCATTTCTTCATGATTAGCATGCGTCCTATCAGGCATGCTCAGGTCTCCAACAAATTCTTCAGACGATTATGTGCGTCTGGAGACCTGACCCTGTAGAAGAGATTAGTTCTTTTTCTTCACCACCCACATCTGAAGGGGTGGCAAAGAGTTCATCATTCTACGAGCTCCATACGAGAGGGATGGCATAGAAGCTAGTCCATTTCATTTCACATAAGAGGGGTTAGAGTAAGCATAAGAGTATGCAGAGAAATTCTTCGAGGACTTATGGACATAATGATTTGAAGAAGAATGCACATATCCATAATCCTTAGATCTTCCCTACGAAACAGACTGGTTAGCACGATGATGTTCATATGAGGACTTTGATCCATATGAGGAATTTGGTCCGTATGAGGACTTGAATCCATATGAAGAATTTGGTCCATATGCAGAATTTGATCTGGGGTTCCTATTCTTCACAGGTGGTGTCATGATGACATTCACCTAAAGATTTTCAAGGCATCTTTTGGGAACCCAGATTTTCTTCATAGGGGGACCGTTCCTGCAGTTAGTGCCAACATATCTAGCAAATACTTCACCATTCTGATTTTTGAACAGTTTATAGTTGGAGTCAATTGACTCATCATCAGAATGAGGAGATTCACATGCAAATCCAGATAAGTTAGATGGATCAACTGGAGGCTCCTTTGCAGCAACCCAGGTAGTTTTGGGGTACTGCTCAGGCTTCCAATATGTACCATCAGCATTGAGTTTCCTCTCAAAGGCGATACCCTCTTTCCTAGGGTTCCTATTGAGGATCTTCTTTTTAAGCACATCACAAAGAGCCTGATGCCCTTTGAGGCTTTTGTACATGCCTGTCGTGTACAATTCCTTCAGCCCTGCATCGTCAGTGATACTAGCAATGTCCTCAGATGAGGAATTAGTAATAGTAGAGGCATGTGAAGAATTTGAAACATTAACAACATTTGAACATTCAGGTGAAGAATTAGCAGATTCATGTTCAATGCACTTCAAGCATGGAGGAACAAATTCTTCCTGAGAAGCGCTGATTTGTTGAGCAAGTAATGAATCACGCTCCTTCTGAAGATCTTCATAACTCACTCTTAGCTTCTCAAGATCTTGCTTTATTTGAAGAAATTTATAAGAAAGCTTCTCATGGTCGGATAAGAGAGTGTTATGATGACTTTGAAGATTGTCAAACCTAGTCTGAAATCTCTGAAGATTTTCAGTCAGGGCTTTAGTGCGATCCATTTCTTCACCCAACGTATCATCACTTTTTTCTAGCATGTTTTGAACATTTTCTCAAGCCCTTTGTTGTTTTACAACAATCTTAGCAAGTTTAGAATAGCTGGGCTTAAGATTTTAATCAGATTCATTCTCACTTGATCCAGATGAGGTATATTTGAGTACCTTGGCACCCTTTGCCATGAAGCAGTAGGTGGGAGCGTAGTCAACATCCCCTTCATCAGCTTTGTTGGTGAGGTTATTTTCTTCAGTGTTGAAGATAGACTTGCTGACGAATGCAGTAGCGAAAGCTAGGCTCGCCACTCCAGATTCGGACTCCTCAGATGACTCCTCTTCCTCATTTTTTTCAGATTCAGCCTCAGAGTCCATTTCCTTTCCAATGAATGCCTTGGCCTTCTTGGAGCTGCTCTTCTTGTGATATGAAGGCTTTGAGGATTTTTGATGATGAGGATTTTGAGGATTTCTTCTTTTTCTTTACATCATCAGAACTGTAATCCTTGTATTTCTTCTTCTTTGATTCCTTTTCCCATTGAAAACAGTCTTAAATGTAATGTCCAGGCTTCTTGCATTTGTGGTAGAGCCTCCTCTTCTAGTCAGTTGATGAGGAATCATTGCTCCTTGAGGGTCTTCCAAGGCGACCACGTCTTTAGAACTTTTGGAACTTCTTCACGAGTAGAGCCAGATCATGGCTCAGTTCTTCAGGATCACCAAGGCTGCTATCAGAGTCTTCATCTTCGGACTCAGATACTGCCTTGGCCTTTAGTGCACGTGATCTGCCATAGCTTGAACCATAGAGATCTCTCTATTCAGCAAGTTGCAACTCATGAGTATTTAGCCTCTCGAGAATGTCAGCGGGATCAAGTGACTTGTAATCAGCACGTTCTTGTATCATCAATGTCAGAGTGTCAAATGAGGAATCAAGCGATCTCAGCAATTTCTTCACCACCTCATGGTCGGTGATGTCAGTGGCACCAAGTGCTTGAAGCTCATTTGAGATGTCAGTGAGGCGATTGAAGGTTTGTTGAACATTTTCATTGTCGAGTCTTTTGAAGCGGTTGAAGAGATTGCGAAGAACATCAACTCGAGAGTCACACTGAGTTGAGACTCCTTCATTCACTTTGGACAACCTGTCCTAGATAAGCTTCGCTGTCTCCAAAGCACTCACTCTGCCATATTGTCCTTTGCTTACGTGGCCACATATGATATTCTTCGCTTGAGAGTCGAGTTGCTTGAATCTCTTCACATCAGCAGCATTCAGAGAAGGTGTGACTGAGGGAACACCATTTTCCACAACATACCAGAGATTGTTATCAATTGCTTCAAGATGCATTCGCATCTTATTCTTCCAGTAGGGGTAGTCCATCCCATCGAAGGTAGGACACCCAGCAGAGACCTTGATCATACCTGCGGTCGACATAACAAAAACTCCAGGCGATTAAACCAAAATCACACAGAACAAGGGAGTACCTTGCTCTGATACCAATTGAAAGTGCGTTATATCGACTAGAGGGAGGTGAATAGGCGATTTTTATGAAATTCTTCACTGAGGAATTTGCCGGTGAGGAAATTCCTTAGCGAAGAACTACTAGCAGCGGAATAAGTACTCAAAAGTAAACATAACAGAATACACGCATAGTCATAAAGATGAAATGAAGACAGACACAGAGTACAGGAAGCGTAATCACAGGATAACACAGGATGAAGACGAACAGACTGAAGAAATTGAACTGAGGAAATTGAGAAAGTCTTCAGCCAAAGTCTTCAAACACAGATATGAACAAACACACAACACAGTTATGAGGGAATGAAAGAGTTGAGGAAATAGAACCAGTAAGCTTGGTGAAGACAATGATTTGGTAGACCAGTTCCAACTGTTGTCTCAGTTGTACGTCTGGTTGGAGCGACTGAGTATTTAAACTCAAGGACACACAGTCCCAGACACCCAGACCTGAACACGCAGCTCAGGACACCCAGTCCTCACCGTATTCTCCTTGAACTAAGGTCACACAGACCTCGTCCAATCACTCGTGGTAAGTCTTCAGGCGACTTCCAAACCTTCACAAACTTGGTCACTCGGTGATCCACAATTCCTCTTGGATGCTCTAGACCATGACGCCTAACCGTCTAGAAGAAGCACAGTCTTCAAAGGTAACAAGCATCGGATCCACGCATGATCAATATCTTCAGTGATGCTCAATCACTTGGGGTTTGTAGGTGTTTGTGTTTTGTGTTTTTGGTTTTTCCTCACTTGATGATTTTCGCTCAAAGTCCTCAGAGGATGGGTTGCTCTCAAATGATAGGTGTCAGTTTCTCTCGGAGCAGCCAACCAGCTAGTGGTTGTAGGGGGCGGCTATTTATAGCCTAGGGAGCAACCCGACATGATAAGACATAAATGCCCTTCAATGATATGACTGTTAGGTGGATAGATATTTTGGGACAGCTAGCGCATAGCACAGCAACCGTCGGAATTTTGAGTAGCAAAATCCTCAGGGCTATTATGTTCCTCACTGTGTAGGCAATCCGCACTGGTGAATTCCTAACTCCTCAGTCAGGGCAAATTCCTCAGAGACCAGAAGAACTTCGTCTCTGTCATTGAAGAAATTGACTGAACTGTATGAGATTTCCAATGGCTTCACTCGAAGGGATTGGTAGGTGTAGGATTTTGAGTTGAGCATCACATGGAAATTTTTCCTTAGTATTTCCTCGACCCCCTTTAACACTACGGTGTTTCCTATGACTCAAGAAAGAGAAAAACAAAACTATGAAAACGAAAGTCTTCAAGCTTCATATTCCTCGCATGAATATCAAGTCTTCACGGACACACCAATTTCTTCACTTTCAAAGTCTTCATGAAAGTCTTTAGAAATACCAAAATCTTCAGTCGAAGATATTCATTTTTAGGGGTCGACTTTTCCTGTAAATATCAAACTCCTCATAGACTTATAGACCGGTGTACACTCACAAACGCATTAGTTCCTTAACCTATAAGTCTTCAATACACCAAAATCACTAAGGGCACTAGATGGACTTACACGCACCTCATCATAGCCAACGCCGTCCAGCAACACGTGCTCCGACGCTAACACATGCGCTCACCACAATGGAGCGAGCCCACCAGAGGTAGGCTATCAGACCAGCAGCAAGTTGCCAAGTCTAGGGCGCTCTGGCCATCCCACGCAAATGTATAACACGCTGCCGCCATGTAACACCCACAATGCGGCTATATCTCCCACGTGTCGGGGCACGACTTAGAGGCATGGCCACATGGTAGGCATGTCGCAAGAGGGGTAATCTTTACACATCCCATGTACTGAATAAGAAAGGAATAAAGAGTCGGCTTATAATTGCCACTTCACACAATACATAAATAGACATACATCATCCAGAATACAATCAAGGTCCGACTATGGAACCAAAATAAAGAAAGACAACCCCAAATGCTAGATCCCCGATCGTCCCAGCTGGTCTCCTCTACTGATCATCTGGAAAAGAAACATGTAACGGCCCGAATCCTCGTCGAACTCCCACTTGAGTTCGGTAACGTCCCCTGCACTGGCATCATCGGCACCTACATCTGTTTGGAAGTATCTGTGAGTCACGGGGACTTAGCAATCTCACACCCTCGTGATCAAGACTATTTAAGCTTAAAGGTAGAAAAGGGTAGTGAGGTGGAGCTGCAGCAAAGCACTAAGCATATATGGTGGCTAACTTACGCAAATGAGAGCGAGAAGAGAAGCAAAGCACGGTCGAGAAGCTAATAGTGATCAAGAAGTGATCCTGAAGCTACTTACGTTCAAGCATAACACGAGATTGTGTTCTCTTCCCGGACTCCACCGAAAAGAGACCATCACGGCTACACACGCGGTTGATTCATTTTAATTAAGTTAAGTGTCAAGTTCTCTACAACTGGACATTAACAAATTCCCATCTGCCCATAACCGCGGGCACGGATTTCGAAAGTTCAAAACCCTGCAGGGGTGTCCCAACTTAGCCCATCACAAACTCTCACGGTCAACGAAGGATATTCCTTCTCCCAGGAAGACCCGATCAGACTCGGAATCCAGGTTACAAGACATTTCGACAATGGTAAAACAAGACAAGCAAAGTTGTAACGCCCCGGATGTAATTTACCATATTTGTACTCCAACTCTTGCCATTTTCGGCTCTAAGTTATGTTTTCCCTCGTGGTTGGGTTTTGTCTTCGTTTTTCTTTTTGTCCATGTCATGCATTTCATATCATGTCATCATGTGCATCTCATTTGCATCATGGGTGTTACAAGTTGGTAATCAGAGCCTTCCCCGACTTAGGAGCCCCCTGCTTGATCGAATTGCTGGCGTTGTTGAGTCTAGAAAAATGTTTTGAGTCTTATAGGATTATATATATATCGGAGAGTAGGATTCTTTTTACTCCTCAGTCCCTTCGTCGCTCTGGTGAGGCCTCCTGACGTAAAGTTTTGACTCTTCTCTTCTCAAATTTCACGAAAAAAAATTCGGATCACGCGGGTATCTTGGAATCGTTCTGATGGTTTTGTGATGAGAACATTGTTCTTGGTGCCTCCTGACATTTAGGGGTTGTGGCAGTGTCCCGGGGAGTTGAGCTCCGAGGTGTTGTCGTCACAATTTTATCGTTGCAATTCTGGAATACCTGAGTTTGCCGACATCGAAAATCTCCTTTATGCAGTTGTTGGTGAGATAACCTCGACGCCACCTAGTACTGTGGCAGGAGTTCGAGAGTATTGCCATAACTCATATAACGGATGCTTTTCGAAGGTTGAGGTAAATGATTTCCGAAGGTTTCTTGGTTATGTGTTGAAGGATGGATACAGCTGATGTAGGATTTGCTAGTTTTGGGTGAGATATTATGCTTCCCCTGTATCCCCAACACTTGATTGCATAACCAGAAAGTTTCGGGAGTTTTGTAGGTGGGAATTCATGTAGCTCTAGTATTTCTTCCCGCATATATTTGGTTTGTGATTGGGTAATCCTTACCAATTATTTTTTCATGTCCGTACCTTGTGGTTTTATTCATCTACCTTTATCTAGGTGGCTTATCAACTTATGGAAGTGTGATCATTTACTTTGGAATTCATTCGTTCATCCTTGTTCGAATGTTAAGGCTATATGTTGCAATTTCGATCCATTGATTCAGCTTGAATATATGTCTGTCAAGATGCTAACGGATGTCAACCTCTTCAGGATGGCTCCTCCAATGCGTCAGAATCCGGAACCACCGCCACCACCTCCATCTCCGGAGGCATGTCAAGCTGTCATGGCCGCCACCAACGCCAACGCGCAGATGCTTATGCAACTCTTGCAAGAGCGTAACCAAGGAAATCAAGGCCATGGCAACAATCAAGCTCAGTTTGCTACCCTCAACCAGTTCCTCGCAAACTAGCCGAAGTCCTTCAATAACTGTGTCGAGGCCACAAACGCTGACGATTGGCTCGTGGATATCTACAAACATTTTGAGTGTAGCAACGTCAGGCCTGAGGACTTTGTCAAGTTTGCTTCGTTCCAACTCAAAGACCAAGCTGCTGAGTGGTATCAACAATACAAAGATTCCAGAGGAGGTCGTGTGATTACCTGGGATGATTTCCGCTGAGACTTCAAAGCTCACCACATTCCTCAAAGTGTTGTTGAGAGTAAGCGCGAGGAGTTCCGCAATCTGAAGCAAGGCAGCTTGTCTGTTTACCAATACAACATCCTGTTCCAGAGGCCCGCTCGCTTCGCCAAACAAGACGTCCCTGACGAGAAGAGCATGATTTATCAATTCAGAGGTGGCCTCAGAGAAGATCTGCAACTAGCTCTCGTGCTTTTTGAGCCGAAAAAGTATGATGAATTCTACAACATGGCCCTAAAGCAAGAAGGTGCTCAGATCAAGTGCGATGCTTCCAAGAAGAGAGTCAGGGATGCAACTCCTTCTTCTTCTTCAACTCAAGTGGCAGCTAAGCAGCAAAAGTTCTGGTTGCCTCCTCCTCCTCCGTTCCGTCAGCCTTATCAGCAGAAGAGCAAAGGTGGCAATGGATCTTCCCACCCACCCAACCCAGACTATCAGAACAAAGCTTCGTCTCATGCTCCAAAATCAAGTGATCTGTATCATCGGCTGCTCTCAGAGGTTACGTGCAACAAGTGTCAGCAGAAGGGGCACTATGCGAACAAATGCTTCAACCAGAGGCGTCTTCCGCCTCCTCCTGTGAGATCTGCTAGTAATGCAGTGGCCAAGCATAATCCCAAGTCTGCAAAGGTCAACATGATGAACGCAGCTCAGGCAGAGGACTCTTTAGAAGTGATCATGGGTAATCTTCCTGTTAATGATATTCCTGCAAAAGTCCTTTTCGATACTGGTGCATCGCATTGTTTCATCTCAAGACCATTTGCATCTAAGCATGAGTTGCTTTTCCAAGATTTGCCTAGGCAATTATCAGTTGTCTCTCCGGGTAAATTCATGAACGCAAGCTCTATGGTTCCAAATGTTTCTATCAAGATGGGCGACTATAAGTTTCTGTCCTCTCCAATTGTTCTTGGTAACTCGGATATTGATCTAATTCTCGGCATTGACTGGCTTTCTAAGCACAAGGCTCAGCTTGATTGTGCTGTCAGGCAGATTCAATTGACACACTCGTTTGAGGATGTGATCATCTATGCAGCTCGTGAAGATAGCATTCGACGGTTTTCTCTCAATGAGAAGGGCGAGTTGAATGCCATCTCTCAGATTCCAGTCATTTGTGAATATCAAGACGTCTTTCCAGAAGAGCTTCCAGGAATGCCTCCTCACCGGCCAGTTGAATTCGTCATTGATCTTGAGCCTAGCATGGAACCTGTTTGCAAACGTCCTTACAAGCTTGGACCAGAAGAGTTGAAGGAGCTGAAGAAACAACTCGATATACAAGAGCGTATGGGTCTCATCCGACCAAGTTCTTCTCCTTGGGGTTGTGGTGTTCTTTTTGTCAAGAAGAAAGATGGCACGGACCGACTTTGTGTCGACTACCGCCCATTGAACAAGAAGACCATAAAGAACAAGTACCCACTTCCCAACATCAACGAGCTTTTCGAACAACTCAAAGGTGCTCAAGTATTCTCCAAGCTTGACCTTCGTATGGGCTATCATCAGATTCGCATTCGTGAACAAGATATCCCCAAGACAACATTCAGAACAAGCTACGGTTCCTATGAATACAGTGTCATGTCTTTCGGCCTTGTCAATGCTCCTCCAACGTTCTCTCGCATGATGAACTTCATCTTCAACCCTTACACAAATGGCTTCGTCTTGGTGTATCTTGATGATATTTTGGTCTTTTCCAAGAACAAAGAGGATCATGCCAAGCACTTGAGATTGGTGTTGGACAAACTCAGAGAACATCAGTTCTATGCGAAGTTTTCAAAGTGCGAGTTTTGGCTCGATGAGGTTCTCTACCTTGGGCATATCATCTCCGCCAAGGGCATAGCTATTAATCCTGAGAAGGTGTCTGCAATTGTGAATTGGGAACTGCCTCAGAATATGAAGCAGCTCCGCAGTTTCCTTGGGCTTGCAAGCTATTGTCGAAGATTCGTTGAGAATTTCTCTAAGATCACGAAGCCTCTTTCCAACCTCCTCCAGAAGCATGTGAAGTATGTCTAGATGCCTGAATGTGACGTCGCTTTCAACACCCTCAAAGAGAAGTTAGTCACAGCTCCAGTTCTGACTCCTCCTGATGAATCCAAACCATTCGAAGTTTTCTGTGATGCTTCCCTTCAAGGTCTCGGTGTTGTGTTAATGCAAGAGAAGAAAGTTGTGGCCTATACCTCTCGCTAGTTGAAGCCTAACGAAAAGAACTACCCCACTCATGACCTCGAGTTGGCGCCAGTTGTCCATGCTCTTTTAACATGGAGACATCTCTTGCTGGGAAGGAAAGTGGACATCTTCACTAATCATAAGAGTCTCAAGTACATCTTCACTCAACCCAACCTCAACCTCAGGCAGACTCATTGGGTCGAGATGATTCAAGAGTATAATCCGAGTATCGAATATACTCCAGGCAAGGCCAATGTCATTGCCGACGCTTTGAGCAGGAAGGCTTACTGCAACAGTTTGATTCTCAAGCCCTTCCAACCGGATCTTTGTGAAGCTTTCCACAAGCTTAATCTTCAAGTTGTTCCTAGAGGATTTCTTGCCAACCTCCAAGTCTCTCCTACTTTGGAAGATCAAATTCGTGAGGCACAACTTCTTGATGCCATGGTGAAGAAGGTGAAGATTGGGATTGCCAAGAGCCAACCCAAGTACAAGTGCTATCGCCTTGATGACAAAGATACTCTATTCTTCGAGGATCACATTGTTGTTCCTAAGGGTGACCTTCATAAAGTCATTATGAACAAGGCTCACAATTCACTCCTATCTATTCATCCTGGAAGTACAAAGATGTACCATGGCCTCAAGCAGTCGTATTAGTGGACTCGAATGAAGCGCGAGATTGCTCAGTTCGTGAATGAATGTGATGTCTGCAGAAGAGTGAAAGCAGAACACCAACGGCCAGCTGGTCTCCTCCAACCTCTTGCCATTCCAGAATGGAAGTTTGACCATATTGAGATGGACTTCGTGACTAGATTTCCCAAGTCCAAGCGTGGAAATGATGCTATCTTTGTTGTCATCGACAAGCTCACAAAAGTGGCTCATTTTCTTCCTATCAAAGAATCTATCACATCAGCTCAGTTGGCAGAGCTATATACCTCTAGGATTGTCTCTTTGCACGACATTCCGCAGTTGATACCTTCAGATCGTGGAAGCATCTTTACTTCTAAGTTCTGGGACTCCTTCCAGAAGGCCATGGGCACCAACATTCGGTTCAGCACAACCTTTCATCCTCAAACCAGTGGACAAGTCGAGCGAGTAAATCAAATTCTTGAAGATATGCTCAGGGCTTGTGTCATTTCCTTCGGTATGAAGTGGGAAGATTGTCTTCCATATGTCGAGTTCTCCTACAACAACAGCTTCCAAACGAGTTCGGGCAAGGCCCCATTCGAGATTCTCTATGGCAGAAAGTGTCGTACTCCTCTTAATAGGTCAGAGACTGGTGAACGCCAACTTCTTGGCAATGACTTGATCACAGAGGCTAAAGAAATGTGCAAAGTCATTCGTGAAAATCTCAAAGCCGCGCAATCGCGCCAGAAGAGCTACTATGATAGCAAGCATCATGACTTGACTTTCGAGATCGAAGACCATGTCTACCTCCACGTCTCTCCAATGAAAGGTACTAGTCGCTTCGGTATCAAAGGGAAGCTTGCCCCTAGATACGTGGGTCCTTTCAAGATCATTGGCAAAAGAGGCGACCTTGCCTATTAACTTGAGCTTCCATCCAACTTTGCAAACGTGCATGACATGTTTCACGTGTCTCAGTTTCGCAAGTGTTTCAAGACTCCTGACCACACCATCAACTTCGAAGAGATTGATCTCCAAGAAGACATGTCTTATCATGAGCATCCCATTGCTATTCTTGAAGAAACTGAGCGCAAGACTCACAATAAGTCTATCAAATTCCTGAAAGTGAAGTGGTCACATCATTTCGACCGAGAAGCCACCTAGGAACGCGAGGACCACCTCCGTTTCGAATATACGGAGTTCTTTCAGTCCTAGATCTCAGGACAAGATCCTTTCGTAGTGGTGGAGTGTTGTAATGCCCCGGATGTAATTTACCATATTTGTACTCCAACTCTTGCCATTTTCGGCTCTAAGTTATGTTTTTCCCTCGTGGTTGGGTTTTGTCTTCGTTTTGCTTTTTATCCATGTCATGCATTTCATATCATGTCATCATGTGCATCTCATTTGCATCGTGGGTGTTACAAAAGCCTCTCGATGTGCCGACAAATCCCGATAGGAGTCGCACGTATCTCGTTCTCAGGGCACACCGAATGGCCAGACGTCGGGTTGGCATAGACCCTGGTTGCCTAGGGGGCGCCGGACATCGCCCGGTTTGGACCAACACTCAGAGGAGCACTGGCCCGGGGGTTTAAAATAAAGATGACCCTTGAGTCTGCGGAACCCAAGGGAAAAAGGCTTAGGTGGCAAATGGTAAAACCAAGGTTGGGCCTTGCTGGAGGAGTTTTATTCAAGGCGAACTATCAAGGGGTTCCCATAACACCCAACCGCGTAAGGAACGCAAAATCAAAGAACATAACACCGGTATGACGGAAACTAGGGCGACAAGAGTGAAACAAAACACCAGGCATAAGGCTGAGCCTTCCATCCTTTACCAAGTGTATAGATGCATTAAAGTAAATAAGAGATAATAATGATATCCCAACAATATCCATGTTTCAACATGGAACAAACTTCATCTTCACCTGCAACTAGCAACGCTATAAGAGGGGCTGAGCAAAGCGGTAACATAGCCAAACAACGGTTTGCTAGGAAAGGTGGGTTAGAGGCTTGACATGGCAATATGGGAGGCATGATATAGCAAGTGGTAGGTAACGCGTCATAGCAATAGAGCGAACAACTAGCAAGCAAAGATATAAGTGATTTCGAGGGTATGGTCATCTTGCCTGCAAAGTTCTCATAGTTGACGAAAGCTTGAGCCTCGTTAGCGTACTCAATAGGTTCCTCGATCACGTACTCGTCTCCCGGCTCTACCCAAATCAAGAACACGAGCAAAGGGACAACAATCAATCACGGTGCAATGCACAAACAACATGATGCAAAACATTGCATGATATGCGAGATGTGATATGCAAAGCATATGCGTGCTCCGGAAGGGAAAGATTAACCAAGGCATCAACTTGGCAAACCAAGTGTGCCGCTGGAAAGTTGAGATGATTTCGGTCGAAATCGATATAAAGATCGCCGGAATCGGATACACGGTTTGCAAATGGCAAGCAAAACAAAAATGGCACAATTCTGCGATTAACAGCACGATGCCATCTAGAATGCAACAAGAAACTAAGCTACTGCACTCTAACATAGCAACAAAGTCCATGGGAGTGATGTACTCAAGATGCTTGACAAAACATGAACACTGAGCTACGGCTAAATCACACAAGATCAGGTTCAAACAAGCATGGCAAAAGTGCAAAAGATATCAGCATCACAGACTTAGTGAAAAAACTAACATGCCAGAGAATAACATCGGGAAGCCATGTTTAGGGCAAGCAAACAACATGCTACAGGAACATATCATAGCAAACAAAGGCATGGCATGAACCTACTAAAAACATAAATCAAAAGTCCCTTACTGATCATGAGCCAAAAATGCACAGAAGATATGATGGCACCCATGTAAACATAGCAAGTTTTATTATCAGTTTCAGACTTAGCACAAAACAGAGCATGGTATAAACAAAATTATGAAGGCATCTTTGCGAGCTCAAATCACTCATCACAAAGCCTTGCATGATAAGATAAGCATATCATCAGCAATATGACATGTTCATGAAGCTAACCATGGCAAGAGCAAGTTCATAGCATGCATGGATCAACTACAACAACCATGGCAAAATTGATTAACACGTAAACAATCTGCCAGGAATATTTATAGCAAAAGTAGAGCAAGATTAAGACATGCTAGGGCGCTCCATAATTGCAAACGGGGGCATGGATGGATAGAGCATAACCATATATTCACAACATCCTTACTGAAGATACTCAAAACAAGCACTGATCTCACTGTAGCATCATGTTTACATGGCATAAAAATAATAGCAGATCAAGGACTTAGCAAAATCCTAAGTCCCTGAATTCGGCAATATCATGAAGACTACTTTGCATGCTTGTGATAGTCACCACAAATATCACAGAAATACATATCAAGCACCTCTGTAAAGATGGCATGGCATAGATCAAAACACATGTAGAGCTCATGCCCATAAGAAGCACACATCAAATGTGGCAAAAATGACAAATCCTCATACTCTGATAAGTAACAGCACCTAATAATTTATAGCACTCTTGCATCAATGATTTGGGCATCAAGATGGAATCAAACAAGCATGTCACAATGGAATGTAATAAAGAGCATCTCCCAATGAACATTTTGATATATCATGCGCATGAAACGGAGCTATGATCATGGAGTTATTATGCAATGAACAGGGGCATAAAATTTAACAGGGAAAAGACTTGGTGGAAAAATGACCTCGCGCGAAAACCATATCTAGGGTTCGTCGCACGGCGCGCGAACCGAGGACGACCCGAGCTCTCGTCGGAGAGGAGGGGGTGCTCGCCGGAGAAGGACGGGGCGGCGTCGGGCGGCGCGGTGGCGCGTGGTGGCGGTGCGAGCTCCAGGAGGCGGCGGCGCGTGCTCCGGGAGGCGGCGGCGCGGGGCGGGTCCGGCGGGAGCGGACACGTCCGACGGCGGAGAGGACGAAAATTAGGGTTTCGGGACCTGGAAATTTGACGAGGTGCACATATTTATAGCTAGGAGGATGTAGGAGTGTCCAAATGAGGTGTAGTTTTCGCCCACGCGGTCGTGATCCGACGTTGGAGGACATGGAAGAGGTTTGGATGGGTTATTGGGCCGTTTTGGAGGGGTGTTGGGCCGCAACACACAAGAGGCCTTTTCGGTTATCCGGTTAACCGTTGGAGTAACAAACGGACTCCAAATGACACGAAATTTGACAGGCGGTCTACCGGTGATGTACCAAGGCCACTTGGAAAATCTCGGTCCATTCCGAGAACGTTTAACACCCGCTCACGAAAAGAGACAAGAGGGGGACGCCGGTGCACGTAGGAGTGTCGGATTGCAAAACGGATAATGGGGAAAATGCTCGGATGCATGAGACGAACACGAATGCAAATGCGATGCACATGATAACATGATATGAAATGCATAAACAAAATGCAAAACGAAGACAAAAACCCAACCACGAAGGGAATCTCATAACTTAACGCCGGAAATGGCAGAGTCGGAGTTATAATTATGGCAAGTTACATCCGGGGTGTTACACGCCAAGCCCTCCATCTGGTCGTCCCTGCCGGATCTCATGTGAGGCGAAGAGCACGCCAAGGCGCATCTCAAGTCACCACAACAACCAGCAGGGACACCCATCGGCCGGCGTCCTTGTCACTGCCCAGACAGCCGAAGTGGAACGCCGCCGCCCACAACCGCGCTGAACTCGCGATCGTCCCCGGGGCTGCCGCCCCGAGTCCCCAACACCGCCGCCAAAACGACGCACGGGCGGCCCTCCCCCTTTGAGGCAGAACCCGCCGCCCCCGCGGCCAACGCCGGCGGCAGGGGTAAGAACGGATTTGGCCCTCCTCTAGCAGCTATGTTAGACGCCCGGTGTCGCCAGGAGCGGCATGGGAGTGAGCAAAGGGTTATGCCACCTTTTTCCTTGTGTAGTTGACCTGGCCGACTTATATACATGATAAAAGGATGTGTTGGAGAGACATCTCTTTCTGACAGACATCTCTTGAAAAGCATTCCTTTTATATAATTGATCACATATTTTATTTCTCAATATTTGCGAAGCCTGCGGAAAGAAAGCCAGTAAAAATCTTCTCTGGGTAGAAAATGGGGAGTATTAACTCCAGTGGCAAAAAAAAAAGAGATCGAATTTCAAGCGCACAGCCCACGTGCCGCTCCCCTCCGCTTTCCGTCATCCAATTTACCACACCGAACGACTCCCCCCTCCCCTCCCAGGCTCCCACCACCTTCGCTCGTTCGCAGCAATTCCCCTGCTCGCTTCCAGTCTGTTCCCCTTCCGGCCAAGAAAGCTCATCGGCCGGCGCGACGAGGCCACACACGCGCAAACCCCCGCCGCGCCGCTTTGCGTCGCCCCAGGTGAGAACGGACGGACGGACGGAACCTCTCTCCTTCCTCCCTCGACACCGCATTACCACCCCCCGTCGACCATTGGCGCAAAACCCTCAAACCCTACCTTTTACCCTTGAGCCGGGGAGGTTCTTCCTTTCTTTCCTCTTCAAGAACATTTGCCTCGTTCGGGGCGTGGTGCCTAGTTTATCTGTCCTCTTTCTTCGTTGGGGTTTTCTGCTCTGCTCCGATCGAACCGGCCGCCGCAAAATCGCTTCCTTTTTTTTTTGGTCTGCGTGCGATTTTGGACCCGGCGACGGTGGATTTCATCCGTTCCCTTTCGGTATCTCCTTGTGTAGTTTGATTCTTGGCTCTTGTACTTTCCTCGATCCCTTTCGGGGGAGCTCGATTCTTCAACTTCTTTTTTTTTTCAACTTTTTTATGTGACATGATTGACGGGACTGGGGAGGGCTTGCAAGAAACGAACAAATGCAGGAGGATCAGAGCAGGTGGCCCCAAATTTTGCGGGAGTGTGTTTATTTTCTTCTTCCCGGCCGGCTCCTCTGTTCTTCAGTTTGGGAGGAGCCCTGTTACACAAACCCTCGTGCATGCTGAACCTGTCCTGTAGCTTAATCAATTGCATTACCACACTTGTTAAACCTTGTTGGAACAGACACCTATGTTAGGACTTACGACATGGATGATTGGCTGTTTGTGTAAGCTATTGCGACCTTGTCCGCCGGTGGTCAACACAGATTAAGCTTCCTTTGATTTCTGAAAGAGGCTTGTGGAATACGGGCACTAGGTGTTATTCTTGTATTGACTATTGCTCCTGGTATATGCTGCATATTGTAAGATTGTGTAATATTATCCACACACATCTTATTAAATCACATGACTTACACAGTATCAAACTTGTTAAACCTTGTTGGAACAGAAACCAATGTAATGATGGGGTGATTAGCTGTATACGTGAGTGATTACAACCACATTGATGCTCGCTGTAGTACGGAATACAGATTATTGAGTTCATCAAGTTCGTGCTATGCTTAGATTTAGTACAGCAAGAGGCTTGTATGGAATGTGTGACTGTACATGTACCCAGCTTCTCTTTTTGTCTCTTGTTTCCTGTGTTAGGCGTCATTCTAGTATATTGCTCATGTATATGCAACTACATCTTTAGCTTTCTGTAATATTTATTAGAAACAGTTCTTAATATAACTTGATGAACACACCTTCCCTTTCTTTATTTCTCTCAAGGTTGTTGGGCTTCTCACGTCCCTTCGCAATGGACTATACATCGGATGGAGACTCAGAGCTTGAAGCTTATGGTTCTGACACTTATGCACTTCTGCTATCAGGAGATATAAAAGTGATGCATGATGGGAGTTCATACAAGTGCCCCTTTTGTTCGGTTGGAAATGGTGACTATAACATACATGAATTACTGCAGCATGCCTTGAGTGTGGGGGCTGCCCATGACCAGGAAGCAAAACAGAAGGTAGACCATCGAGCCCTTGCCAAGCATTTGAAGGATGAACCAGCTAAATCACATAGTCCACTGCTGAGGCCAATCATTATGGATCCACAGCCTCCTCAACATAAAAGGGATGAGCTGTTTGTCTGGCCCTGGATGGGTATCATAGTCAATATGCCTTCTGAATATGTTGGAAAAAGTGCAAACCGGCTGAAGGAGCATTTCTCCTGTTTTCATCCAGTTAAAGCACATCATGTGTACAGTAAAGGTTTTCCTACAGGTAATGCTATTGTTGAGTTTGGCAAGGACTTTGGTGGGTTTAGGAATGCACGAATATTTGAGAATCAGTTTGAGAAGAATGGGTATGGGAAAATGGGCTGGCAGGAAAAAGAGCGCAGAGGGTCAGAGCCTTTTGGATGGATCGCTAGGGCAGATGATTACAATGCTCCAGGGGCAATAGGGGACTTTCTAAGGAAAAATGGCGATCTGAAGACGGTTGACGGCGTTGAGAATGAAGAAAAAAATAAAAATGAGAAACTTGTGGCCAGTTTATCTTCTAAGGTTATTGAAAAGAATATGCATTTAGAAGCACTTGAATGTGAGTATCAGGAGAGAACTGTGTCATTGCAAAGGATGATGGAACAGAGGGAACATCAGCTCCAGTCATACAGCCAAGGTGCTTGCTAACCTTCTTGTAATTTATATGTGATATATTATCAATGTCAAGTAACTATATGCACCAGCTGGTTTCTACCCTCTTGTTGATCATGTGGTGTTTAAGCGTTACAAAAAGGCTGATGTATGTTTTGAATTTCATCTGTCTTAGAACTCCAAAAGATGCGACAGTGCTCTGTCGAACATACACAAAAGATTGTTGACGAGAACAAGAAGCTGCGCTTTGATCTTCAGTCTATGACGCATGAGCTTGATGCAAGGTCCAAAGAACTTGATGAGTTGGCTGCACAGACTGATTGCGATAGAAGGAAGCTTGAACTGGAGAAGCAAAGGGTGAGGCATCTTTGTCTTCGTATGATATTTTTCAATCAACAAGCCCATATAGCGACTTGTAAGTTAGTGTAGTGTGTAGCTTCTTCTGTTCATGTACTTCTTACAGCTGTCGGTTACTATCGGATCTTCAACTGGCATTCCATAAAAATAAAACTAGTTTAGTATATTCTTTGTTGACTTAAAGAAAAACTGGCATTGGGCGTCACCTTTTGTTCTAGATATCATGGAGCAGAACTTTTGGTGTTCGGATTGTTATACAGAACTAGCATGCTGTCCACACAAATGCACGTGCAACTTCTTTAATGTGTATATTTTTTCTGAAAGAGTAATATCCTTTCATGGAAAATCAATATACTAGATGGAAATAAAACAACCTTGTAAAAATTATTCGTGAACTTAATTAACCATGCACCGCTTAGATTCTTATGCAAGATCGGACGGCCACCACGTGTGGAGCCCCGTTCCCTCGGTTCTACCGAACTTTTCTTGGATGTTCTGTCCATGGTGGGATGTGAAATTGTTATACCCAACTCGGTGGTGTCATTAGTTCCCTGAGAACTCGATGCTCCGTGACTTGTTGAAATTTTTGTTTCAATATTGTGCCATTTTGGTTGCAAGATTGAGCCTGTAAAAAATGAAAATTTAAGGAAGTCATAAACTTCAAAAAGACACTTAATTTGTACGGGTGGCTAAGATGACTATATGGCATGGTCAAAATCGGTGCAGAATATGATTAGATGTCAAAGTGAACAAACAAGAGAAACTAGATGGCAATTGTACAAGGAAGACTATTTCTGTTTGATTGATATTATTACTGGAGGGGCGTCTCCAGGAATTTGGGGCCCGGGGCGAACTTCAAATTGCAGCTCCAATTCTTTTTTATATAGTATAACTAATGGACTATCTTGAAAAAGTCTCATACCTACCCAAGAAATACATCATGCTAAAGCAGCCAAATATTTGCTGGAATACAAAATATGAGTAGAACTGAAAATCTATGTTGAAAGATCAGAAAAAATAGATAAAATATGACAAAAAATAATACGGGGATACAAAAGGGTACCTGATCTACAGGTTGCTTCATCCGTGCATCCTATATGTGTAGACACTCCTGTTGTGGACATCGATGGAAAATATCATCATCTTGTTTTTCTATAACATGAAATCAAATTGAAATAAAAATGGAGGAAAATTGAGTTCAATGGTAAATGATTTGTTTTCACTTCAATTTCAGTTCAATGTTTAAGTGCATCAATTTATAAATCAACACATACAACATCAATTTGGAAATCAACACATACAACATGTCAGTTCAAATGCATCTGCTATTGTTAATTATATGTGTGTCTTGGTCCAAGAAATTACCCAGACGTTTGCTCTTGGCTTCCGAGGTGCATCCAATCATGGGCGAGGGGGGAGGCAGGGTAAGGCGCCCATCAGCAGCAGTACGGGGGCTGGGCAGGTCGGCCATACGCTGGGGAGCACTTGCGGGAACGACATGATGGCACCAGCATGGAGCAGCTAGCAGGCCGAGCTGGATTAGAGGATAGCAGCGGCCGGCAGCAGATTGCATTAGACCGTCAGCGGGATTAGAGGCGGCGCTAGCAAGCGGGACGACTGGGGTGGGGGTTGGGGATTAGGGGAGAGCTGCGGCCCTAGGGCTTGCGGCAGTCTTGTGCAGAGATTGAGGGGGCGATCGCATCAGACTCAGGCGGCTCGCACACACGGACCTGCGCGGCAGTTTCTCCCCTGATCGGTGGCCCCATGATTTTGGGGGCCATGTGCGGTCGGCCACCTTGGCCGCCCTCATCGACGGGCCTGAGGCAACTGCATGAATGGGATGGGTATCACTCGGAGCAGCATAGTGGTTGCCTGGTTGGATCGTTGCTCAGGAGTCCAGGTTAATTTTGCTATGTGCCAATGTTCGGGTCCTATATGGCATGCCTCATCTTGTTTAGTCGTTCATTCTTTGTTAAATTTATAGATTTTGCCTATTACCATACATACACCAGGTGCACTTTTATTTTTTATCGTCTGAGTTTAAGTAACTACGTATACTTCATAATGCAATCATTTTATTTACAGTTAGTTACGAGAATATGTGGTGTGTTAGTCTTGTTTGTAGTGGCATACTTGGCCTTTGTTCAATAAGGTCATGTCTTTTTTTGTTAGCGTCATACTTTTATATTCTTTTACTTAAATATCCATGTAACACTCAAATATGACATGATATGTAACTCAAATAAGCAGAAGCAGGTTTAGGTTTAAGTCACTAATTGGTTTAGTTTTCAATACATGTAGTTGGTTTTCTTTTCTACTTAGGGGTAGTAGGGCTTGATGGGCCAAGTCAAGTGGAGTCCCATATAATGAGATTCAAGGATTATGATTTAACGATAATGTAGATTATTGAACTGATTTTTGCTTTTGTTGTGTTATTTTCTAGTCGTCCTCTCTTTTTCCTGGTTGACCCATCATGTTCTTTTAGTATATAATTGATGTATCTGAATCTACCATCTGAGGATGGAAGCATAATAATGTAACTAAATCACTTCCATTAAAATGTCATTTAAGTTGTGTTTTATTCTTGTACAGAATGCGACAAAGTCCAATCATCTTATGCTGGCAGAAATGGAGTATCAGAAAGCTAATGAGAATGTTCGCAAGCTTCTCGAACAACAACAGGTTAGTCCCTGCTGTGCGAATACATTTTCAAGCTGTTTGTTTTCGATGACACAAGTTTTAAAGATGTCTATCCTGTGTATAAACTGCAGAAAGAGAAAGAAACTGCTTTAAACAATGCTAAGAAGTTGGAGGAACAGTTTCATGTGAAGCACAATCTTCAACTAGAAATAAAGCACCTGACAGGAAAATTGCAAGTGATAAAGCTCACACCAGGCAATGAAACTTCAGAAACAGGGAAAAGAATAGCTGAACTGACAGAGGAGCTGCAAGATAAGATCGATGAGATGGAATATACAGAAAACTACAACCAAGGTCTGATCTTGCAAGAAAAAAAGGCTGCTGTTGAGTTGCAAGAAGCTCGGAAATTTGTGTTAGATGTATGCTGCTTCTAATGCTCTACTGTGTAATTTGAGTGAGTGCACTTGTTGGTTTTTGTATTCATGTTTTGTTCGATTGCAGGCTCTACAGGACTTGGGTGGTCAGACCAGTGACAAAGCACACGTAGGCATCAGGATGATGGGTGAGCTTGACTCAAAGGCATTTTTAAATGTGTGCAGGAAATATTTTCCAAACGATGATGCGGAAGTTGAAAGTGTTAAGATTTGTTCAAAGTGGCAGAACGAAATTAAAAATCCAGAATGGCGTCCTTTTAATGGAAAAGAATCGGTAAGAAATCCTTCTCTGTTTGTTACCTTACCACAACCATCCATTGAATCAAAGACGAGGCCTGATGTTGGGCAAAGACAGGGGCCCAGGGGCTTCGGGTTGTTCTGCCCACATCCTGGGACGTCCATTGATCGGACGCATGACACTTTAACGCTCACCTCCTAGGAGGACTGTTCTATCTTTTCAATGAAATGAAACGCAAAGGTCCTTTGCGTTTTCTTGAAAAAAAGGAGGATCCCAATCTGCTTAGCAATCCTTGTAGGGATGCAGGCGGACGCGTCGGCGAATGTCCGCATTTATGGTTTTTGTGTTAGCTTGGTTTTTAAAGCATCAGTGATTAGCTTCCTTTAGCCTTCGTGGACAGTTGCTGACAGCACGGACGTGCCCGCTTGCATCCCTAAATCCTTGCCATTGCATATTTAGACTCTCTGCAATTGACGAGTGCAACACCATCTTTTTGTATTGCACCTTCAAGCATCTCACCTGGTTGGTACTACTTCTGAATTTCTAAGCTTTATACATCTTCTTGCATACAAACATTTATTAGGATTGCTGATGCTGCACCTGGTGCATATTCTTTGTAGGAAGTGATCAATGAGGATGACATGAAGCTCAAGGAGCTGAAAGAGGTGTACGGCGAGGAAGCATATGCTGCGGTGGTGACGGCGCTGATGGAGCTGAATGGCAGCGGCAGCGGGAGCAGGGTTCCTTTCCCGGAGCTATGGAACCAGAGGGAGGGGAGGAAAGCAAAATCCAAGGAAGCGGTCCAGCATGCCATCAAGCTGTTCAAGGCGAGCAAGAGACGGCGTTGAGCTGCTCAACACTATGGCTCCTGTAGAACCGACCCTAACTAAGCAGGACGCCTTTCTATGTTTGCTCATGTATTAAGTAGAGGGAAATGGTGCTGCAGCAACTTGTGCTTTCTGCGGTAGTTAAGTGGCTACCAGCAGTTGTTCGTCGTCCATGGCTGGGCTGGCTGCTACTTTATTCGTGTGTGCGATGAAACCCTCCAGCATCTGAGACTGTTAGTGTTCTATATGGGATGACACTAACCGGTAAAGTATTAGTTATATGTATTTAGCTATGTGAAGGATTATATTTGACTTGTCAATTTTTTTTTCTGCGTGCGTTTGCTTTGACTCGTTTCAACAATTCCTGCTGAGGCTCCATTCTCCTTTTCCTGTGTTTGACTTTTTGGGAGGAAGCAATCAAACGGTTTAAAAAAACTGTATACGCTCGGCAGCCGATCGGCCCAAATGTGGGCCGGCGCCTCGGCCATTATTTTAGGCCTTTCAGTCTGCTTCTGAGCTCAAGAGGCTCAGGTGCGCCATTATTTTAGGTTTTTCAGTCTGCTTCTGAGTTTAAGACGCTCAGCCATTTCGAGAAAACCAGGAGCAAGTGGCGCGCACTCAGCCGCTGTCACGTGTCATGCTCCGGACGACCTCTTTAGATTTTATTTTTTCATTTTCCGCACATGCTTTTTGGCCTTTTAAATGGTTTTTTGTCGGTTTTTTGGCCTTTTGTTTTTCACCGGTCCTTAATATTTTGCATAAAAAATCGCGTATTTTTCTTTTTCTGTGAGATGCACGGGCGTGCCTCTTGAAAACAAAAAAAAAGTTGCCTTTCGCGAGAGGCACGAATTTGCTTTCGCGAAAGGCACGGGTTTATTTTCGTGGGAGGCATGACTGTGCCTCTCGGAAACAAAAAAGATATGTTTTTTTCTTCCGCGAGAGCCATGGATTTATTTTCGTGGGAGGCATGACCGTGCCTCTCGGAAACAAAAAAGATATGTTTTTTTTCTTCCGCGAGAGCCACGGGTTTGCTTCTACGGGCCGTGTCTCTGGAAATGAAAAAAATATGTTTGCTTCCGTGAGAGGCATATCCGTGCCTCTTGGAAACGGAAAAATGCGTTTTTTCTTCCGCAAGAGACAGATTTGCTCCCGCGGGAGGTTTACTTCCGCGAAAGCCGGTCGTTCCTTTCGGAAAAAAAAATATGTTCTCTTTTTTTTTTCATTCCATGAGAGGCACATGTTTGCTTCCATGAGAGGCATAATTTTGT
The DNA here is from genome assembly GCF_018294505.1 of Triticum aestivum. Lineage (NCBI taxonomy): Eukaryota > Viridiplantae > Streptophyta > Magnoliopsida > Poales > Poaceae > Triticum > Triticum aestivum. Next base: position 91,679,124 of record NC_057794.1, read on the forward strand.
CTCTTTAGGAAAGAAAAAAAAAGTATGCTCCCGGTTTGATTATTTCGTCTGATTTTTTTCGTGAAATAAAAGGTTCGTCAAAATCTATCAATAATGAAGATCTCGATGCAAGAAATCTAATGGTTAAAACAGCTTGAGATTTGAATGAACTGTTTAAAAATATTTTAAATAAATGGATCAACAAAAAAACTAAAACTTCCTTACGATAAGTGGCGCACATATAGTGCGCCACTTGTTGCAATCTAGTATGAGAGTGATCTTTGCAAAGAGTGCTTCTTAATTAGTGATTTAGAAGAAAACCACGTAAAAAGGTCAACCTATTTATGGGAGCGGCTATACAGTGCTTCAAGCGCTCCCGACCGCACTGGCGCTTTAACTCAATACGAGAAAATTCATAGAGTTTAGAGGACAATAAATATGTCACATATACTTTCTTAAAAAAACCCGATGGGGGAAAACAGAACATATGACATATGGTCTTCTGTTGATATTACCTCATAAAAAAACCTTTATGAGAACCTATAAAGTAAACTCATGAAGGAAAAAAGAGTATAATATGATGCTTTTAAGAGGAACAATTCAGGAAGATACTCACCTTGTTTCTTGCATATTCCGAAGCCGTCAAGTATCAACTCCATGAACATATTTCTGGAATGTATAAGTTGGTAGAGACTTGGTGAAGAAATCAGTCACATGATTTGACTTGCAAGATATGCAATATAGAGATATTGCTTATTATGTAACATGTTTGCATACGGGCAACACAAGAAACATTATCGTTGAGATAATGGTTGGTGGATGTAGCCATGAGGTCTGTTTCGAAGACTCTTCATGAGAGGGCTACCACACCTGGTAGGAACACTAAACTTGTCTATGATCTGCCATAGTGGGGATATGATTGATGTATCCAATGATATCGGTGTTCACATTTCTGTGAAACTGAAAAACCAGGACAAGAGGTTTGATGCCTTGGAGATATCGAAAGATATTCTTGAGTACCAACCATTTGTGTTTGGTGGATCCAATGACATTATGGACCGTTGAGTCCCAATATCTCATTTCCGTCATCTTTTGGTCTAAATAGACTATTCTCTACGTCTAGAGAATGAACTACCATGAGAGTTATGGATGGATAAGATTTGTCCACAATGAATTTCTCTAATATATTATGGATATAGACAACATAGTATACCATAATGTATGAATGAAGGTGCTCAATTTGTAGTAACGAGCGATATTTTGGTTTACTCAAATCCTTTATTTTAAACTCCGTCATTTAGATGATTACATGTGTCGTCATTGCAGACACACAGACATCGATAATCATCATTGTAGGAGTAATCCTTGAGTATAAGGATCTCACTATGTCAGTTGTACCATATGTACTGACAACAATAAGTCGTATGGTGACTTACTCATTTTACACAATGTATGTTGCATTTTGTATTTCGATTCAGAACTGAGATTCCATTGGGAATCAATCATATATGTCTGAATCTAGTGATCCACATGGATATGTAATCACTACATCTATCAACGGTAAAGATAGATGATTTTGTGCTGCCAATGATATAAGTTATTAGAAAGAGATTCCACCTCTGGAGAATAGTTGGGTATCTGCGTGAACCATTGTGCTACAATATTTGCTCTATGTTTCACCACCTCGTTGTTCTCAATTCTGTTTCCAGAAGAAAAACCGGTGTAGGTATTGCTTACGAATACCTTCCCATTATCGAGCAAGATTATTTCTACCTAGATTATACCCTTTGCTTGAGTTCAGTCCGAGTGTTATTCACACTTTGCCATGGCCATGGTCTTTGGATCTGAATCATTTGAAAGGTTTTTGGAATCTAGTTGAGAAATATATATCAACAATTGTAGACTTCCGTTATATGTTTCTCCAGAATCTATATATCAATATAGAGTTGATGGAAATATCGTTACCCATGGTGAATGCTCGCGATTTCTCAATGCGGCTGAGTCGGGTATTCTGATGTCCTGGTCATTTTGTGCACTGTGACCTGGGTTGGTGGAGGTTTCCCGTCCGCTGGGTGTATACTACCCATTAGGTGTTTGTCAACGTGAAGTTGACCTACATTTACTGATTCAGAGGCCTTAATATCCTTGCTTACAAGAAGCTGAATCCTGATGTACTGTTGTCGTACTTCTCCCCATGTTGCTTTGAACGAGGAGTTGAGTGGTTTTAGTTGGTACCTACACTCTTTCTGACATATTTTTCCAGGATTGTAGGATTGTATGACACCTTTATAGTCAGTAAATAAATGTGGCAGGTTATTTGCAATGAGTTGCAAATCTTCTAAACGCATGGTTCAGATTTTTGAGTACATGGAATTGAGGCAGAAATGTGTTGAACATTCCACTAATTTCCTGGCATTATTTATGGTACTTGAAATCTCTCACTAATGCCTGGAAATGTTCCTCATTGAATCAACATACTGTCCTTGAGTAACTCTCCATGTGAGGGGCTTGAGGTATTGACGGAAATACAGTTATTCCTTATATAGATCCCAACTATATGTTGTGTAACACCCCCAGTGTCATGCTACAGTAACCTTCGATTCAAATATCCTTTGAAATTTCCACTTTCAAATCAAATTCAATTTGCAAGTGAAATATGGAGTTGCACACAAGTTGTCGCAAAATAGTTCATCATTTAGTCAAAATTCCATAACAAATAATTGTTAAGGAAAACAACATCACCTCCAAGCCAAGATGGACTATAGCAAATAAAACAGTGCCTTTTCAGCATTTTAAAATGCTATTTTACTTGTGAAAAATCTAAATGGATTCAGTTGCCCCTCAAACTTTTTGTGGCTGTGCCAGACATTGCATTGAATTTATGTGGACAATTACCATATCTTAAAAAATCTTTTTGGCCCCCAAAATATTACAAAACCCTTTCTGTAAAAAAATAAAACAGAAATGTAAAAGAAGGGGGAAAGAAAAGGCCAGACTGCACTGTGCACTTTGGCCCAGCCACGCAATAGTGCAGTCTAGCCCACTTATCCCTGTCGTCCCCTACCTCTGTTCGCCAGGGGCTGGGTTGATGCGTGCGCGCCGTCCGTGGCCGCCAATGCCCACAGGGCGGCCATCCGGCGGCTCCCCGGCGCCTACTAGGTCGCCCCGCCCCGGACGAACCCTAGCGTCCCCCCACTTTGCCCCTCGCTCTCTTTCCCTCTCTCCCTCCAGATCCACCGCTACCGAGCGCCGCCATGGACTCGCCGCCATAAAACGCGCGGCCACAACCATCGCTTCGCCTCACCGTCGTGTCCCTCGTCTCCGCCGACGTCGTCTACTTCATCTACGTCCACGAACGGGAGTCAGGGAGCTCCACAACACGCGGATCGAGCCGCCCCCTTCTGCCTCGGCCGCCATCGATCTTCTTCCACTCCGGCCACCGTCTGCTGCTACTAAGCTCTCGAAGGCTTTCCTTAGCCACACGGTGAGCTCCTCCACCTCCTGGTCCTCTCCATTAGCTTCCTCGTGCGCCGTAGATAGCTTGCCACCGTGCCCGTATTCTGTCCGCCGCCTACGAGCTCGTCGACGTCGCCATAGCCACTGTCACCCTCGCCTGAGCACAGCACCGTGCTCTTGGTGCTCCCAGGAGCACAACGAGCACGCGCACGCGCCCCGCTGAGCTCTGTAGCATCGTTTACGTCGAGGTCCCATACGCGTTCGCCGCCGTAGCTCATCGCCGGCCTCGTTTCCGGCCACCTCCGGCCATGTAACCGCCACCGTTCAACGCGGCTAGCTCTGCTCGTTCGAACGCGCCCTCTCGCGCGTGAAACAGCCGCTTGTAGACGAAACCCGATGTCGTCCCGTGCCGTGCCGCCGCGTTTGGCGTCGCCGGTGTTGAGCCGCCGGCCGCCGCTAATGTGGCACACCTGGGGCCACCCCTGGGTCATTGCCAGCGGGCCCCACAGGCCCTGTTGACTGGGTTGACCCAGTCAACGTGCTAACTGGGCATCTTTGTGACACTAATGTGTGGGCCCCACCACTTAATCCGCTAATTAAAATGTTTTATTAATTAAAACTAATTAGTTTAGTTAATTAGTCTATGACAGGTGGGGCCTACCTACTAAATAACTCTGTTTAGTTAGTTCTAAAAACTTTGTTGGCTTTGTGTCTATGACATGTGGGTCCCATTGGACCCACAGGTCAGGTTTGACCTAGTCAGCGAGTCTGTTGGTTGCTGACATCATCCCCACGCAATGCTGACATCATAATGAATTTCTATTAATTTAAATAATTCTAGAAAATGTTTAAATCTTTAGAAAACCGTAGATAATAAACCGTAGCTCAGTTGAAAATGTTCTCTACATGAAAGTTGCTCAGAAAAATCCAACGAATCCGAATACGCGGTCCGTTCATCTGTCACATACCCCTAGCATGTTGAACATGGAACTTTCCCCCTCTTTTCCTCTGTCTGGAATCTGACTAACGTCGGGAATTCATCCTCAGATGTTTATCCCCTCCGTCTGCAACATGTAGTACTACGGAGGTCGGCCCTAGTTCTACATATCGTCATGTCATGCTTAGTGTTGCATCTATTTGCTCTATATTTACTGTTTCTTCCCCCTCTTCTCTTTGGTAGACCCCGAGACCGATGCTGCCCCTGTGCTCGACTACCTCGTCGACGACCCTTCTTTTGCAGCAAAGCTTCCAGGCAAGCAAATCCCCCTTGAGCATTTTGATATCGCCCATTTCTTTCCCTCTCATGTTTGAATTAGAACTGCTACTGCTTTTTGTATGATCCTATTCTGATGCATAGCCTATTTTTGTTCCCTGCTTTCATACCTTACCTGCTTATTCTAAACTGCTTAGTATAGGTTGGTTAGAGATCCATCAGTGACCCCCACCTTGTCCAAGTTGCCCTGCTTTATGTTCAAAGATCCGATCAACGGGATCGAAGACCAGGCCCAGGCACCGCACATCACTTTCCCCTTAGTTGCTCAACACTACTAGGTTACTATCAAGTGCCCTCATCGGCACTTCTGATGTTAACCTTGTAGGTTAATTCACCGGTTATGGTCATCGAGGGTGATTCCTCCTTCTCCACTCCCGATAATGACACTGTCGTGCAACTCCTCAAGAGTGGACCTCGAGGGTGATTCCTCCTTTGTTCACCTTGACGATAACATCAGGTGGAATTCCATCAAGGGTGATTCCTCAGGGTTGCCATTGGTGTTAGGCACACGGTTACTATGGTTACTATGACCTTAAACTGGACCATGTTACTAAAGACGGGTCGGCCCTGAGGGGTGCCTGCGCGAGCTTAATTGCGAGTGATGTGGAGTCGAGTTGACTTGGAAGGTGCCCGCGAGATAATTACGGGGCGAGGTAGAGCAGATACAGGCGAGCGGGCGCACTCGTGCTCAAGCGGGTTTGCGGCGCAGCCAGATGGACTTGGAAGGGCCACACACAGGCTCG